>NC_086318.1:411333796-411498796 GCF_036172605.1 Pelobates fuscus
ATCCATGCGAGAAATTACTGGAGCATCTTGTGAGCAATTGTTTTAAGGTGGAATCTACAGGGTTTAGCAACAGACTGGATATGAGATGCCAAGGTGAGGCCATGATCAAAGATAACACCAAGACAGCGAGCTTGCAAGGACAGGCTGATGCAGTTACCATCAACTTGCAGGGAAAGCAAAAGGGGAGGATCAGTTTCACGAGGAGGAAAAATAAGAAGCTCTGTTTTAGAGAGAGTGAGTTTAAGAAAGCAGGAGGACATCCAGTTAGAGATCGAAGAAAGACAAGTGGCGACATGTTGAGGGAAAACAGGGGAGAGATTAGGGGAGGAGAGATATATCCAAAGGAATTGATGAGTTTGCCACGGAATGATCTTTTGGAGGTATTGGATGAAAACTACAGGAGGACAGTGACTGTCACAGAGACTGAGGGATTGAAGAGTTTGTAAAAGGCAGCAGAGAGGTCAAGAAGAATTAGTATGGAGTAGTGGCCTTTGGATTTAGCTGTGATTAGGTCATTTGTAACTTTAGTCAGTGCAGTCTCAGTAGAGTGTAGGGGGCAAAGCCAGATTGAAGCGGGTTGAGGAGAGAGTTGGAAATGAGGAAGCAAGTCAAATGAGTCAAGACAAGTCTTTCTGCAAGCGTTGAGGGAAAAGGGAGTATGGATTTGGGACAATAATGAGAAGGGAAAGATGTGTCAAAAGATGGATTTTTTAGGATGGGTGCAACAGTAGCATGTTTAAGGTGAGTAGGTACATTTGTATTCCTTCTAACCACGTTCAACTAGAAGCACAAATTGTTGAAGGGTATGATATGACTAAAAATGAAAACAAGCAGGGTTTTTCTAAAGTCATTATAATTTGATAGAACACACTACATATTTGCCCTCTATGCCTTCTGGTGAGAGTTAAAGGGTCGTTGTGCTTCATAGTGCATGGAGTGATCCTTTAATATACCTGAGTGAGGGACCTGCATATTACAAGGTTATTGGTAATTGCAGGGTGTCTCTTGGATAAAATCCCTATATCAGTACTATTGAATAAATAAAAAGGAAGACGCCATTGACACCATACTATTGCCACAGCTCATGTGTGTAGATAGGGCAAAAGAATGCATTTGTCACTTCATGATGCAGTAAATTTATAACTGAAGAGATTGTTTTTTCATAGCTATTGGACTTAGAGGAACACTTTGTGGTTGAATTTATGTTTTAATTAAATACATATTATTTACCCTTCATTTACCTTGCTTTGCTTATAACCACTTCTCCGGTTAACTCCAACACCACCCAACCAGTATATTCATCCACACTTCTCATTAGTCCTGAAACCTAAAGTCCAATTCTAAAGCCTTGCTCTTCATTCCCCACTACAACACGGAAGTAAGTCAGGCAGTCTACTCATACAGAGATCCACAACTGCGTGTTCACCTACCAAAAATAATCAAATCTTCCACAAGCCTCTGAAAATATTAATCTCTCTACAACTAATGGTTATGTACATTCTGCATATACCGTTATAACCTTGTACCAAGATCGTATTCTTCGAGCGTCACAATTCAACAAGACAAATCTCGATTTATTCTTTCTGGTTTAAATAAATAATGATTGATTGTGAGACACACTGGAATACTTGAAATCATCATTTCTGACAACCAAAAAAAATCCTGTAACGATATTTTATGTTCAAATCAATTTTGTTTTTTATTTCTCTTTTTTTTCTGACTCATCACTGTGCCCTTCATGTAGGCCTCATACTTCTGCATCAAGTTCTAATTATGTAGCTTTAAACACAACGCATCTGAAGGTGAAGGGGAATGGGCATTTCGTGCCTAGGGGTATGTGAGATGCAATACCAGCCCTCTCTGTAATACGTGTTGAGACATCTCCATGAACTATTTGTTTTTTTAATACAGTATGTGTCATACAGCTTTGCTGGCTAACTACACAGATATGAAGAAACAGGTAACTATGGGATGCAGTTGCCTAGATACAGGCTGATTAGCACAAGGCAATGTAAGATGCAGGAAATATCTACCTTATCCTTTAGGGGCATTTGTCAAAGGTTGTTATAATGACAAGCAAATGTAATACGGTAGTATTTTTATCTTTATCAAATGGCAAACTCTAATGTTACATTAGTAAGAATATCCAATATGAAGAAATATATTATCGGAGAAGCCTTGTGCATAAAATATTAACAATACACCTATCAAAAGACCATTATAATTTAGAGAATTCTGAATCTGGAATGATCTGCATGCACCGAGCTTCCTCTTGTTATGTCTGCAGATCCCCAGTGCATGCATGCCGGAGAGTAAAATGATGGGTACATTTGTATTCTGCTGTAGCAGAGCTTTTACCAGCACTTATCTAAAATGCTACTCTGTATCTGACAATACTATTAACAGCTGCTTGGAAATAAAAACCAGTTTGTTTCATTTTTATTCGGTGACATGCTGAAGAGATTTATCAATATGTCACAAGGACACTTCAAGGGATTGAGGAATTGCATCTCTAACCTAAAAAGTGATGATCCCAATATTTTATTGCAAACGCTTTAGAAGGAAATTAAGGGGCATGCATATTTGCCATTAGGTAGGTCTGCTGATATTATTTTGATCCAGCAGTGATTACACATCGATAAAGATAAACAGTATGGATTTGTTTGATTTGTAAGAAATAAAGACACAGTAATTATAAAAAAATCTATAAAAATAATTTTCTAAATAATTATTTATTTTATTTCTGCTTATTAAGTCACTGAAATAGTCATGGTGCTTGGAGTAACTCTCTAAAAGTCAGTAGTGCAAAACTAAAAGCAAAGAGTCATTTGATAATTTCTACCCATGCAAACCAAGCTTATAAGTAGAATAAATGTTACAGTTTATTGTGATGAAAGGTGATTAGTAAGAGTTTCATTATCACATTTTCTATCAAATGTACCTGTCTGCGTGGCTGCTCATCTGTCCATCCTTAAATTCATCCATCTTTCCATCCATTCATCAAAAAACACACAAAAAGATGACTATTTGAACATTAAAATCTAGTCATAATAGTAGTCAGAAATAATATTAACAGGTATTATTAGAAAAGAGGACACTTATTACATACTTTTTTTCTCAAAATATCTAGCTAAATATAAAACATTAAAGATAAATATAAAAAATATATATATCTTCATTTAGTCATTAGTTTAGTAACAGCAAAACTATTAGTCTATATGGTGCCTTAGGGAAAATAATTAATTTAAGTATATCTGTTAGAATAAAAAAAAATGAAATTACTAATTGTAGTTAGCATAACAAAATATGCTAATCAGTAACTATACTCTGTATATATTCTGTATATAACTTGTTAAGCCATCTGCCTATCGGCAGGTAGAACAACATGATGTTTTTACCTTGGAAAGGAAGCAACAGGGATCAAGATTAAACTTAGAATTATTTTTTATTTTTTTTTGCTGAAAAAAGGAAAAAGGCGAGAAAAGAATAATACTATGAAAAGAGCTTGCTAGTGGGACAGGATAAAATGTTTGTCAAATATGTTGCTGTTCACAGTATTTAAATAAATGATGTATTTTGGTTTTATTAAATCAGAAAGCTAGCATGTTCCTTCCTAGTTGAATATTTTGAATCAGTCTATAAAATACAAGATAATAGTGATGATGTACAAGATCCATTTGGGTCATTCTCAAAGGTTTCATTTACAAAATTTTCTGTTCCATTCACTTCACCACAGCTCGTGTTAAATTCTGCATTAATTTAAACCCAAGAGTGAATTAAATATCTTTGTGCATTCTTTTTTTCTTCACTGGATATGGAAGTTGGGTTTTAAAGAAAAGTCTGTAACACTTCATTACCCTTGGGCTGTGACACAATGTTACATATATATTATTCTTATTGGTGGCATTGTTGTACTTGCAGACATTTTATCATCACTGAGTAACCAAGCTTAATGTCAGAGTTCTATCTAGTGGTTTGGTTTTCTTTTCTTTTTTTATCAGTTTTTTTTTTTTTTAACTTTACCATCGGAATGCAATACCACAAGTAGAACTGTGAAACCGTTAACTTTTTCAAAAGCAACAGAGTACACCAGGGGGATTTAACCTAGATCACGAATATTGGATTTTAATACTTCAATTTAGCTAGTCAGATACAAAGCAATGCTGTTTTAAAAATTATAATTTTCAATGTATATTTGCTTTCCACGTCAATTATGTAACTATACAGGGAATCTACTAATAATTTCCTGTTTGGCAAAAAGTTAACTTTTATATTCAATATGACATCCTTTAAAATATTATTATGTGACTGGAACAGGAGAGTAATTAATGCAATATTTTTTTCATTTGTTCTATATTAGTTTTATATATGTATATAAATTTATTTGACCTAAAAAGTGTTCTGGTATTCATGTAAGTCCCAAGAGTAGGAAAAGTTAAATAAAATATTAACATTTTTTTTCTTCTCTTTATATGCCAAATTAAGCCATGGTTCTCTGTTTTGTTAGAATAGATTTACAAATCTCTTGGATGATCAGTTTTGTTAAGAGGATAATTTAAGACATAAGCCCTTTGCTATAAAACAAACCATAAAACTCAGTTGTCACCAATGGAGTCTGCTCTTCATGATGTAGGTTTGTGTATTGAATCATGCCGTAATCAAAATATATTTCTGAAGACCTCGGAAAAAATGTTCATGAGATTGGAGTGAGTTTAAAAAAAAAAAAACATTGTAAAGACTATGTTCTCCATCAATCCAGAAGCAGACATGAGGAAATTTAACATGACTGTCACCGTTTATTGGACTGACTGTCCAAATAAATTGGTCAGAGAGCAAGTTTTCCAAGAGGTCACAGTGATTCCCGGACATCTAAGTATCTGAAATTGTGCCTTGCATTGTCTAATTTCAGTGTCGGAATGTTCATTACAAGGCAATCACTTTTGAAAAATGGCGTGCATGAGAGGATGCCAAGAAGGGGATGTGAACTATACAAAAGGAATATTGCTGACCGTCTCTTTTCCAAAATGTCACCTGCATAATACAAGCAGTCTTTGGAAGAATATAGAATAGACAAGTGTAGAAATAGATGTTTTCAGCATAAATGAAATACTACATTACAATAACAACAAAAAATATTCGTAACCATGAAGTCTGTTTTGGGGATTATCAAAGCTCTTGGTTTCTTTGTATATTTAGTTGTATATTTAGGACTAGAACACCATATAGCCATTGACAGGGATAATGCATTTTGCATTGTACTATCAAACTAGTTTGTCGATCCTTGAACTTAACAGAATGTGGGTTGGCAGAACCAACAAAACTACATAATACTAAAGCTACAAAACTGTGAAAGTTAGAATAACTAAATCTAATCCATGACTAAAGTACATGATTGATAAATAGATACAGAAAAAGGTTTAGTTTAAGTCAATGTTTTGTAGAAGTATATCTCTCGAGGGAAGTATCTATGTAGACCTTTTCACCAATTATAACATCATGTCTTTTAACTATTCCCCCTCATTTTTATAAAACTGGTTAATCAAATTTTTACCTCTTCAATTCACTTTTCTAAACTGACTGAATGACTCCACGTGCCCTTTTACCCTCTTTCGCTATAGTTTTGTCTTTTAGAAAAATCAAGTTTGTTCTTAGCATGTTTACATTCTTGCAAAATATAATTGTGAAATTTAAGGAAGTCAATTTCCATTTGACAACATGTGATGCAGTAGATAACTTTTATCTTGGAAGAACTATAGTAGAAAATGAAATGTGGTCAAATGTTTTCCTGTTAATTATTTTGGATAGGAGGGTTCAACCATTTCAATATATTTGGGATATTTTTCTAACAGTTCAGAATGTGTGCAAATAGCAAATAGCAGACTCCAAACTGTTATAGAACCCTGAAGATACTTGACTTTAGATACATCTAGCCAAACTCCATGAATACATGAATCATTTGTAAAAAATATTTTGAAAAAATGTAATCATAAAGATAGAAGGTATGCAGTAGCTTATCTCCTGAGTGGGGGTTAACCCCTAGTGAAATTGATTCACTAATAATGCACAAAAGTGTGGGGGGACCAGGAAAGAAAGGATATTGGTAGAGTATCCTATGGAGGTGAATACCCTACTAGTTGCAGGAAACAGTAAGGGTACATTAAGGTGCAACCTTAATGTGTGAATATTAAAACAACAATTTTAAATTATAAATTTCTAATATGTTAAAACTGGTTAGAGTCAACACCCAAAAACACTAGTGTGCAAAACAAAAAAATAATAAATCAAATAGAATAAAATCAACACTTGTCTAAGACTTGCATAAAGTACCCCACAAATGTGAGGATCCTGTTTTGGGGTGTTGACTCTCACCAGTTTTTACATATTAGGAATGTATCATTAAAAGTTAAGTTTTAATATGCACGCATTAAGGTTGAACGTTAAGTTCTCCACTGTATCCTTACTGTTTCCTGCAACTAGTAGGGTATTCCACTCCATAGAATACTCTACCAATATCCTTTCCCTCCTGTTCCCCTCACACTTTTGTGTTTTGAAAAAATGTTTCGAGGATTGACACTTTTAAGGAATATGAGCACTTGTGCATGCATTACATCACACACTTACATTTATTTACTAAATTGAGAATTGTTAGGATTTCAAAGTGGATTTCATACTAAGAGCCAAAACAGCCAAACTGAACGTATAGCTAACTTGGAGAATGTTTCCAACTTATCGGTTTCATCATAAATTGTATATTCACTTTGAATTTTTATAAATTCTCAATTTACGGAATAACCCTGTAACCATGACAATATAGAATTCAATAAACTAAGGCTAATGTAAAAGTGTTTATTCATTAATCAGTAAGCTAAGGTCACTTGAGTGGCAACATTTTAACCAATAAAATAGAAAAATAATCAGGTTCAATTGAATGTGAGATTTTATGCAACCCACCTATTTAAAACGCTCAAGTAGGTTCTCCAATCACTAAAATATTTTAGATTTTTTTTAGAAATATACCCAATAGAAGGTCTAAAATATTTGACACTGGATAGCCTATCTTATGGAACTGTACAACAATAGTATATGCATAACATAAACCAAACAATAGAGATCACTGCTAAATAGATATCAAATATTATTGTTTCAGCAAATTTCAGTGAAACAGATTAAATTAAATGAACACTGTAGGCACCAAAACAACTTTAGCTTAATGAAGCAGTTTTGTTTTATAGATCATGCCCCTGCAGTCTCAATGCTCAATCCCATTTATGAGTTAATTAACTTTGTTTATACAGCCCTAGTCACACTTCCCTGCATGTGACTTACACAGCCTTATTAAACACTTCCTGTAAAGAGTCATCTAATGTTTACACTTCCTTTATTGAAAATTCTGTACAATTTAGAATTTCTTATCTCCTGCTCTTGCTAGACCTTGCATGATTCTCTTGTATGTGATTAAAGTTCAATTTACAGAGCAGGAGACGAGTAAGTTACATCTAAATGAAAATGAAACCATGTTTTCATGCAGGCTGTGTCATTCACAGCCAGAGGAGGAATGGCTAGGGCTGCATAAACAGAAACAAAAGGGATTAAAGGGACACTATAGTCACCTGAACAACTTTAGCTTAATGAAGCAGTTTTGGTGTATAGTACATGCCCCTGCAGCCTCACTGCTCAATCCTCTGCCATTTAGGAGTTAAATCCCTTTGTTTATGAACCCTTGTCACACCTCCCTGCATGTGACTTGCACAGCTTTCCATAAACACTTCCTGTAAAGAGAGCCCTATTTAGGCTTTCTTTATTGCAAGTTCTGTTTAATTAAGATGTTCTTATCCCCTGCTATGTTACTAGCTTGCTAGACCCTGCAAGAGCCTCCTGTATGTGATTAAAGTTCAATTTAGAGATTGAGATACAATTATTTAAGGTAAATTACATCTGTTGAAAGTGAAACCAGTTTTTTTTTCATGCAGGCTCTGTCAATCACAGCCAGGGGAGGTGTGGCTAGGGCTGCATAAACAGAAACAAAGTGTTTTAACTCCTAAATGACAGTGAATTGAGCAGTGAAATTGCAGGGGAGTGATCTATACACTAAAACTGCTTTATTTAGCCAAAGTAATTTAGGTGACCATAGTGTTCCTTTAAACTCCTAAATGGTAGAGCATTGAGCAGGGACACTTCAAAGGCATGATCTATACACGAAAACTGCTCCATTAAGCTAAAGTTGTTTTGATGACTGTAGTGTCCCTTTAAATATTACATATTTAAACCACATTTGTATGTTATTGAATGTATATTAAATCACATTGTGTGATCATTTGCTGTTTACATGTGTATATATTTGTACTGACTAACAAATTAATACATCACTTGATGTTGTGCTTAAAAGTTCTTTAGATGTTGATTTTCTGAGCTAATGTATATACATTTATTTTTTCCTGCCTTTATAAATAATATTTCTTTTTAAATTGGCTCTGTCACATTATTGATTCATTGGCTTCCAGCCAAGGGATCCCTTCTTCCATCCCCACAAAAAAAATATTTTTGCCCTAAGACAGTCTAAACTCATCGTTTGCAGGTTTTCAGGTCGGGTCTTGTTTCTTGCCGTTGACATCCTAAAGATTCTAAGATGGCCGGACTGGATATTCAATCTTTTCCCCTTCCCTGAACATGCATGTTAAATCAACCACATGCCAAATACACCAGTGGCTTCTATTGACCTAAATATCGGCTCTCACAATTATACAAGAGTCAACACTGAGGATAAATGATGCACACTTCAGGAAGTGATATGGTGCTGGAGGGAGAAGAGTCAGTACAGCTAATGCCAAATTTGTCCACCCTTTGTCAACTTTTCCAAACATACTGGTTCTACATAAAGAAAATTAGGCTCTATATTTCCTTACAAATAATTTAGCAAAATTGGTCATTTAGAAAAAAATGTAGGGCAGACAAGAGCGGGATTCGGGACAGGCCTATTTAAAAAAAAGTGACAGAGACACTTTAAATATAAACTCACACTTACATCTTCACCAGTTCAAAAAGACTGCCATCAAATTTGCTATTTGCTTATTAGTTAACCTTTTATATTATTAAAATACTCATATAAATCCCTGATAATATGGACAATAAACTGTTGAGAATAGACACATAATACCTGCAAAAAACACAAAGCCAATATAACCAGATTGTAAAACATCATTAACAGTGCCAGTTGAAGATTTATTTTTTTTCTTACTTGAATACCTATGCTTAAACATTGCAAGCTGATGGTCAACTAATTATAACTCACTATTTAAAGGGTCATTCACTAAAGTGCAAATTGTCATAAATTCAAAGTGAATTTAGCTGTATTAGCCTAATACTTAAAATTCCAGACAGTTCACACTTTAGTATCAAACCCTGCTTGTGTCTTGAGTTCCTCATGAATGAATTTGTCACCTGACCGTAAAAAAATAAGAAAATCCGACAAATGAAAACAACATTAATTCTGTTGCTATCTCACCACATGTGGGCTGTGCTAAGTATTAAATAAACCATTCATTCTGTTTAGAGATTGCTGGCTCTAGTGTGTATACCCCTCATATAGCTGGGATGTGTTGTTTTCATTGTAAGGTTTCATAAAAATCATGGTTTATCTCACATCTACACAGAGACATGCACATTCATGTACTTCATTAGTTACTTTTATATTGGAAACTTTCCAGGTAATGTCCTATACTGTCAAAATGGCTCTTTTTTTCTAAGCATGTTTTTAAACTACAAACTACTTCCCTAGAACTTCAGTATTTAGCACAAATTGGGTCAGATTCTATTACCTGTGGAAAGACTACCTCTGTTTGTATCTCCAAATCCCCCTGTAACAGAAAAAAAATTTAAGAAATTGATCAGTCAATGGTAACAGAATATAGTATACAGACTAGGAAGTTATTTTATTTTATTGTTTTTATGCAATCCATTGTCATAGTAACTAAAATTGTTTGGCTTTATCGAGAAAATCCTTGCATGCATATACCAATGGGTTAAATAGCTACTTATCCTCATATATATACAAATACTAAACTAAAGTGGTAATCTTGTCTTGTTTAGCAATCTTCTTGGCTAGAATCACAAGTTGGTTGTCTTTGCCTATATTTTGCAAACAGATTTTCAATTCACTACAAGTTGATTTTAAGGGACAGACAGACAGAATACATAATGTATCTTGTAAGAAGTTCAATGTCTTAAAAAGCAGCAAATAATGTTACATAATTGAATGTAGTCAATTATGAAATAATGTAGAGAATCATAAAATAACACAGGGAATACATAATTGTAATATGAAAATGTAAAAAAATATACACTTAAGGAATCAATCAAAATATTTAACTTTTATTCTATATATTGTCACCACAGCACAGTGAAAAACATTTATCTTAAATCTAACACTTAAAAATTACATAAATATCTGCAAATAACATAAATCTCTTCAAGGGGGCACTTTAAGCACCAAAACATATTTTACCCAAAATGTTTTATTTTTGTAAACTGTATTACACTGTGTATTTTTTATTTTCATGCTAGATGCTTATAGCTGTATCACATTTTTCTGTATATACATATTGGTTGTCAAGGGGTTACTACCTGGGAAGTAATCCAATGGAAGCTATCTATTGTCAGATAAGAATAATTTACTTGCTATCTGTAACCATCCCAGAGTTATATATTCTGAGGTGTAAGTTATATTGTATTTACTCAAAATGTGGTGTTGGTGTATAGATCATGCCCTGCAGTCTAATTGCTTATTTTATCGGCCATTTTGTTTCTGCAGCCAAGCCACACCTCCCCTGGCTGTGACACACACAGTCTCCTGATACACTTCCTAAAAAGGGCCTTCATTTTTTTAGCTTCCCTTTTTGTACAGTGTGCTTATTTTAGAATGTCTTTTGTCCTGCCCTGATAATTACCGGCCAAAGCCTACAATAGTGTCCTGTGTGTGATTAAAGTTTGGTTCATTTTTATGCTGTAAAACTGACCTTTTTTGTGGAGGTTGTGTGAGTCCCAGCAAGGGGAGACATATAAGGCTTTTTTTTGTTGTTATTTTTTATTTTTCATAGCTTCCAGAAAGCATTTTAGACTAAATAATTAGTATAATTCCTTATGGTTAGAAAAGTTAGAATATCTATATAAATGGTGAACTAAATAAGTGTCAAAGAACAGGGAGAATTTTAAGAAAATTAAAAAAAACTAAACAGATGACAAATCACAACTAAGAAATACGGTAAAATAAGAAAGAAAATTATCATATTTTACAGATAGTCACTATCAAGAATTACAATTTTAAAGCCCTGAATTCTAGATGCCATAAAGGTGTTTTTGGAGAGTCATGAACATAGACATTTATCTTATTTGACATTCAGATTAAGGCCTTTGCTAGTCATATCTGTGCAATTTCAGTCTCCTTTTTGAGCAATGGTTCCTCTTGCTGCTGAGACAAGTTTGCTGATTAGATCGTCTTAGTAATACTATTGGTTTAGAATGGAGAAGGAAGGTGTTGAAATTTTTAATTTGCAATTGATTCATGATTTCAGCACTTTGTTAAAAAAAAAAAAAGAATAAGCTTTTTGATATTGTCTTTTATTGCGGCTCAAATAAGGAAATGTAATAAAAGAAGATGATTGTATGAATGCTATTGTGTTCACAGTAAGCATGCTAAAAAAAATATCCCAATTTCATCTGCATTGACACACCAGTAAAACAGAAGCATATTTCGGGTGTTCATATATAGTTAAATACAGCATCCACATTATATTTTTACTGGGGCAACTGGTAGGACATCTATTGTAAAATAAACTTCAGGACAGAACCTCTTGGTACTGCACACATTATTTTAAACATTAATTTAATGATTGATGTTAAAAAAATATCTCACAAATGGGTCAAAAAGGTCCTATACTTCATCAAGCAGGTGACATCAAGCATTCCATGGAATGTGGAATGCAAGGACTTAGAGGGAAAATTGTCACAATGACAGGTAGTTTTTGAATTGTGTTCTTGGCAATCGGTTTGATGGCTGCCTTATGTGTACCTTTTATTACTTAGAGGATTAAATAATAATTTGCTAACAGACAATTAAATAAGGGATCATCAAAGGTATTGAGTGACATTAAAGGCTTAATTTTCCTGGAAGAATGGGCAAAGAAGTACCAATATCAATATGGAGAAATGAAAAAAGGAAAAAGAGAAAGAAGGAACGAGAGAAAGAGGGAGAGAGAGAGAGAGAGAGAGAATAAAATCAATGGGGAGGGTAGGATGGAAGGGAATATAAATTTTACATGGGTTCATTGATACATTTTTACAATATGTTAGTAGGTTTGGAAAACATTTGATGGCGGCACCTTGTCAACCTGCTTTTGTTGAGACTCCAGCTGGTTTTGAGACAGGATTGTGTTTTGAGTTTTGGAGAGTTACAAAAATAAGTGATCTTTTTCAATGATGAATGGTCTTTGGGCTTTAGGAAACTATCAAGAGAATATGTAAACTGGAAGCTCTAATAGGTAATTAAGGGAATGGAATGACATTACATTCAGTCAAGCTAGATCCAACATTTTACGAGACACACTGCTGAAATAACGCAACATTGAATATAACATTTATTATGGGCCCTATCTTGACAGCGGGTTTCAAGAGGTTAATTAAGAAAAAGCAAACTCGGTCTTAGAGATCAGAGGTGAATGGCATGTGTTAATTGCTTTAGGATTCGGTAGGGTCTTATTTCAGTGTGGATGGAGTCTTACAATGTGATCTATGTGTTTGCATGGAAAAAGGTTACTTTGTTTTACCGTTGACATATATGGATTTATAAAAAAAAATGAAAAAAAAAATATCGTCAAAGACTGTCTACCAGTTTTTAGAAAAGTTAGCTTCACTAAACACATTAAAGGAAATGTGTAAGGTAATTAAGCAGAGCTCTTTTGATAACAAATGTGTAGTCATAAATGTCACCATTGTCTGATATTTCAGCAGATGTTTTAAACAATAGGCAGAAGTAGCCATCATGCCTCTGAGTTATTTTTGTGAAAATATTGCTTGTGACATACACAGTGACTGATATTTGATTTTATTTAATGTACAGCTCATACAACATTTTCACAGGTAACGTTATCACATCTCTAGCTTACTATAATGACACTCAGCCTATCTCAACTGTAGTCTATTATAAAAGCGAAGTAGCTGTTCTCAGCAAACTCAGTCTGCTGGGTGAATTCAAATAATTAGGAAAACTATAACAGCACATATAAAAGCTATATTATTGGAAACAAATACTACTATGTAGCTTGTAGTAAATTAGTAGACGCTTTTTCGGTTAATATTAACACTGTATTTTATTCGATTTACATCTAGTATTTTAATACTGAGTACAAAATGAAAGTATTACAAAATGGAGCTCTGCTGTTTACAATGAGAAAACATGCCACTTTATCATTTCAACAATTATTTTAAAGAATTGTCTTTTAAATTAAGCTCTGGCATATTTCTTGAGCCAACCAACAGGAACTATTAAAAAACAATGGTTATTATTTATGTTCTTTGTCTTCTAAACCAAAGTGTCTTTGTAGAACGTAAGATTCTTTTCAAGCAAATTGTGCATCTGGTCTCTTTATTCATCTTTATCAAGCTTTTATTTTCTACAAATATGCCTGTAGAAAAAAAATTATTCGGAACAATCTGGAATTTCTGATAAGAAGTAAAATTTCCTTAAATGAAATATATGTTAGCTACTGGGTATATTAGTGCATGTTTAATATTTTAGTTTTCATATTTTTGAAAAATGAAATACAACCTTCAAAATATCCATGCCTGATGATTATACACATACACATTCTTGGGGTGGGAATATTTATTTACTCCATTAAACTGTTAATAGCCTCCCCACTCCTCGGTAACCCACCCTGCTTTGTGTCCTGCAACTGCGTTATCCAATAAACTAACCCATCACTGTAAACTATTCCAGTAACCTTCTTTTTCCCCATACTTGAAATACATCTTACCCTTGCCTCTTGGGCCACTTTACCCCACTCCCTGTAGAATGTAAACTCGTTTAAGCAGGGCCCTCAACACCCTCTTTTCCTGTACATCCAATGTGTCTTGTTGCAAATACATGTTTGTTAAGCGCTACAAAATCTGCTGGCGTTTCTAAATAATAGTATAAAGCCTTTCATTATGAAGGAGAATTCAAGAGAAAATAAAGAATATTTGTGATAGATATAAAAAAAAAAAAAAATTGCAATCCTTTGATGTTAGTGATGTATAATCCTTCCAAGATAAGATTTGCCGTCTTAACTTCGGTATTGGAGAGTATGTCTCACATGAATGTAAAACAATGTAAAAAAATCTAATACCAAAGAATACAAATGGAAGAATATTTTAACCCCTTATGGACACATGACATGTGTGACATGTCATGATTCCTTTTTATTCCAGAAGTTTGGTCCTTAAGTGGTTAAAGAACTGGAGTTAAAAATCTATCTTTTTTTTTGTAGATGTTAGTATATTATTATATAGAAACATGTGATACATAAATGAGAGAAAGATTTTTACCTTTAAATGACTATACGTTGCAGCTAATCTGCTCCTTCTGCAGTGACATCTACTGAGACTAAAAATCATAGTTCTTTTAGAGAGAGAGAAAAGGGCTGTAAATATACTGTTAGGTTCTATATATTGCATATATCTTAAAGGATCACTATAGGCACCCAGACCACTTCTGCTCAATGAAGTGGTCTGGGTGCCAGGTCCCACTAGTTTTAACCCTGCAGCTGTAAACAGAGCAGTTTCAGAGAAATTGCTATGTTTACACTAAGGTTTAATTTAGTCTCTAGTGGCTGTCTCACTCCAAGTCAAGCCTAGACTGCTATTCTGTTAACAAAGGACTAGAATTCTCAGTTTTTTTGAGCTTCTATAGAGCTGAAATGTCACATAGAAATTAAATATTAACTATCGATAAAAAAAAATTGCACTCTGTATATTTTGATATGTTTAGATGAACATAAAGTTGAAGTGTATAATTTAAGTAAAGGGGATAACCATTGTCAAATATCTTTTTCTAGATAACCTTTGTCTGTTTCCTGCAATAAAGCTATTTTTAGATTGCAGCAATATTGTCCTTGTGCATATACCTATTTAATATATACACTATGTCATGTCTCTCTGATGTGTCTGTCATCTCAGATCAACATTGCTGGCGAAAAAAAATGAGTGAATGCTTTCTTAAAGACTTCAAAAAATCTCTGGGCCATGCAAGCTGTCCTGAAGAAGCAATTTATATATTCAGGATCCAGTCCATGCACTTCAATATCAAAGTGTATATTATATCCATATTCAAGGTATCGAGCCATTTAGTAGTCAGGTCATGCACTTGTTGAAATAGATGTCATTGTCAGACTGGTAGGAGAAAGAAAATATATCTTGCAGTGCTTAGAAGCCATAAAGAACTTAGCATATTCAGCTCTAAATGCATTCGGATAGCATAATTTATTTGCTCTATGGCAACGTTTTATGCAATTATAAGTCTTGTGAAACAACCACAGGTAGTATACAAGCCATCCTCTATCAGATCAACGTTGCAATTTCAAGAAATCAATTATACACAAGAAGCAATTACTTATTTCTTTAACACAGTATAATTTATTTTTCCCAGAACAATATCATAAAAACCTAAATAAACAGAAAACCGGAATGGATGTTGCTACATCAAGCAAAG
The DNA here is from genome assembly GCF_036172605.1 of Pelobates fuscus. Taxonomy (NCBI): domain Eukaryota; kingdom Metazoa; phylum Chordata; class Amphibia; order Anura; family Pelobatidae; genus Pelobates; species Pelobates fuscus. The sequence goes on from NC_086318.1 coordinate 411,349,536, forward strand.
CACTACCACGTCTGTACTGCTGGCGCCGAGACGCTGCTCGTGGCTGACCTTGCGATTTCTGTCCTTATCCGTGAGAAATCATAGATGCCTACGGATGGTCTGGTTTACAGTCTTATAGTTCAGATGTGCATCAAAAGAAAAAAGCTACAAAAAACTAAAAACTGTATATCAAACATTTATCATTAAAAAATAAACTTTCAAATTGTATTGCTTTGATACATAAGAAGTTTATTCTTACATTAATTTAGAGCAGGGTATGAAATCAAATGGGGATGGGTATAAGTAAATTCAATATTCGCTGAACATTGTTTAGTTTTTGGACCATAATACAGGCTTTGTTAACCAGAGAAAAAAAGAGCGATCACCATCTTAGATTGGGATATAAATGAGCTTTATAAATGACCAGAACACCATAGAAACGTATTCAATATATATCTAAATATATATAATTCTTTTTTTTTTTTTTTTAACCAAGACATTTTACCAATCAATGTACAAGTAGATTTACTGACTGTGTAAATTATATTCAAACATAAAAATACCAAATAAATTGAGAGCGTAGCCAATGAGCCTTTAAACTAGTCTCTGGTAAACACACAAAAGAAAAACACTTAGCAAAATGGTTGAACTTTTAAAATAAAAATGTAATAATGAATGTTCAAACAAAATATAGCAGAAGAGAATATAGATTGGATGACTAGATAATCTAAAGGGTATCACAGAAAATAATGTAAAGGTTGTGAAAAATCACTAGTCAGTGATAAAATCACTAGGAAATGAGAAATGACTTAGGACAGGTAGAGCATCATGCTCAATTTGTTTGCAAAATGAAGGAGAGAGTAGAGGCACAGGATTATAGAGCTCAGGTAACATCAGAGTAGAACTGAGTGCTATTTGTTATGTAAAGACTCCTGTATTAAGGAAGAAACTGGGGAAAATATCATTCATTTGGGTAGCTCCAACAGAAGATACATTAATATTTGTTATGCATTTCCATTTTAGTAGGTAACAAGTGGTATTTGTTTGGTAATATTTTGTATTAGGTATTGCACCAATATATTGTCTACACTTAAAAGGTTTAACTTAAAGAATAGAGATGTCCCGAACAGTTCGCCGGGAACTGTTCGCCAGCGAACATAGCTTGTTCGCGGTCGCCGCGGCGGGCGAACATATGCAATGTTCGGTCCGCCCCTTATTCGTCATGGAGGTGGGAGGGTCTGGAAGGGAGGGTCTGCTGCTGATTGGCTGGAATGTGTCTGCTGACTGTGAGGTACAGGGTCAAAGTTTACTCAATGATGATGAATAGGGGGCGGACCGAGCATCGCATATGTTCGCCCGCCGCGGCAACTGCGAACAAGCTATGTTCGCCGGCGAACAGTTCCCGGCGAACTGTTCGGGACATCTCTATTAAAGAACCATTTATGGTTACTTCATCTCAAATGAAGTGGTCTGGGTGCAATAGTCTTTTAGTTTTAGCCCTGCAATGTAAAACATTATAGTAGATATGGCATACTTACAGTGCAGGTTTTAATATGTCTCTAGTGGCTGTTTTCCTGACAGCCACTAGAGGCGCTTCTGCTGTAAGGACCGAGTCAATCACAGCTAGCCTCCAATAGGAGTGCAGAGCTGCAGTGCCTGTGCTTTTAGTCCCAAATGCATTGAATTGGACTGTTGGATTGTAGAAATAGAAAAACGAATCCAGGCACTCCAAACGAATTCCAAGAAAAAGGCAATTTATTGGAACCAGCAGCAGCTTTGTAGCTGCTGGTTCCAATAAATTGCCTTTTTCTTGGAATTCATTTGGAGTGCCTGGATTCATTTTTCTATTTCTACTATTATATTTGGTCCATTTGGGTACTGGGACATATCCAGTGAAGCACCCTGGATTCCTTGGCAAGGGATGGAGTGCACTTCCATCAATTTTCTACATTGGACTGTTGGATTGGACTGATTGGACTGTTAGATGTGTTGGTGTAACATTGCAGGACGCAGTTGCAGAACTTCTCAGTGCTGGTGAAAAAGGTAAATAATAGTCTTTTCCCTTCAATTTTTATTTTGATTTTGGGGGGAAGGGGGATGGAGGGCTGAATTCATGTAAAGAGAACACTATAGCATTAGGAAATTAGGTTTGCATTACTAACACGATAGTGTTCCTTTAAGATACCCATTGATTCTAACACATTTTTTTAATTGTTAATACTTTCCAATGAAATGCCACGTGTCATGTGACCCATTAGTTCCTTTATAGTTATGTGTTTATTGGGGTTACTTTAAACAGCACAGCAACTACAGCAAACAATGGGGTTGTTATGAAACTCAGTATTCTTAGTTATCCTTTTCCATGCCTATCAATATTTCAAATGGAAAAGAAAGAACACTTTGAATTTCAGGGTGTGAATGGGGTTGTGGCCAGGGGAAAAGTTGTTCTGAGAAGTTTTGGGTGACTTACTAATAACAATTTATGCAACTAACATGATGCTTAAAACAAGAACAATGTACCTTATTTATATAGCCTGGTTTCTAAACACATTTATTGTAATTTAAAGACACATTACTGGGAGTAGAATTGCCATGGAGCTCTGTTGTAAACTCAGACAATATGGAGCAATTAGAACAGCAGCCTCATTACGCCTTCAATAGGAAAGCTTAGAAAGCTTTGGATTGGCTGATATAATCAGGAGGGGGGGGGGGGGGCAGAGCCAAATTCTGCCCAGGCTTATCAGCATCTCCTTATAGAGATGTAATGAGCCAACACATCTCTATCGGGAAAGTGCAGCATCTCAATGCTGAGCGTGGAGACGCTGAACGTCAGTGAGTGTGCAGCACTGAAGCAGGAAGCACCTCTAGTTGCCATCTGAGTGACTGTCACTGGAGGAGTCCCTATGCAGCAATATAAACACTGCCTTTTCTCTTAAAAGTCAGTGTTTACCGCAAAAAGCCTGCAGAAACTGACTATACTCACCAGAACAACTACATTAAGCTACAGTTGTTTTGGTGACTATAGTGTCCCTTTAGTAAATAATTTAAATTTCATCAGAGTTCCTAGTGTCTATCCAGTTCTTAGAAAACCGTTTATACATGTGGACAGCAACTCTTGTCATTTCATTCATATCATCTGGTTGAATAATCCATACTGAGAGCAGATAAGCCACAAGAGACAGCTGCATTCCCAAAGTCACACTGTAACTGGGACACAAATGCAGACACACAGACACTAAAATTCCAACTTCTGTTCTACTATAATACAGAAGCATGTTTTTGACAAATTTAGCTGCTGTAAACTACATTTCCCATAATGCCTGCAATCTAGAGGTAACGCTTTGTACAGGTTGATTATTCCAGAGCATGGATTTGCGTTTATAATACAAAACAAAAGGTTAAACAATTCAACGTGTTTCTGACTGATATTAACATCTCACAAAATATGACAAATGTAGAGTTCTTTGAATCCTTGAAATGTATTATATTTTTGATAGTGATTACTGAATAAATCTGCTTTGCAGATGTGGAGCATTAATAATCGGCTGCACGAGAGCTGTTCTTTTGTTTAAAATGGAATCTGTTAATCCTTTGGATCTTTTTTCATGAGAGATGCAAATGTGTTTTTATCTTTTGTTAATACCAATTGTGTTTAAAATAGTCCCGTATTCTGCTGAAGCTCTGTTTTTTTTTTTTTTTTTACAAAAATGTGTTCATGCCCCAATTAGCTTATTAAAGTCCTATGCTTGAACCCAATTAAAAATATTAAAAACTTTAATCACCAATATGTAATGTAGGGCAGCCTGTCACAATGATGGAGGGGCAATGTACTAGTAGAAAGAGCATGTGAAATAAATCTAGCAATTATCAGTGTTAAAGCCAAGTGCATGCAGTGGACTAGAAAAAATACTTCGGCTGCTCTAAAACTGGTATGACGAATCACTTGCTCAATAGCAAGCCTCATCGTGGTAGACAAGACTTCTAACTTGGTAATAGCTAGCACAATCAATTATTAAAGTTATCATATTCATAACAAATGTAATGTCCAATGAGCTCATTAAAAACATTAACAGGATGTTTATTCTCTGGATCTCTGCTAAACAACAAATGATCTACCTCTCTACTAAGTAAGTAATGAATAGGACATATACAGATTAGTTTTGGAAAGGTTCTATTGGAAATAGCTGAACACAAATATTAGAAATGGGGCCAATTAAACCAAATTTGTGTCCAGAGTCACATTATGTATCTCTGCTGGAAAACGGTTACTGACATAATAATTACTTTCTGATCCCATTCATATTTTGTATGACAAACTTTATGACTTCTACTAGCAGCCACTGACGGGGTGGGGATGGCTCTGGACACTTTGGTCAAATGATACAGTATCTTTACAAGGTGCATAGGCTTATATTGTACAGAAGATTAGTTTAATTATTCTCACTGTAAGTGGGTAATCAAGAGTAACATCACAGCTTGAAACCCCGTACTATGTTTAGAGCCCAGGCAATAGAAGGAAACTGCTATGTAGCCTCATTGGGGAGACATAATATATCCCTATTTTGGACTGCATTATAGAGCCAACCAAACAGGATCCCTGCCCGGTAAAACATAACCCTTAACCCACAACTTGACCCTTAACTGTAACAATTTGGCCCTTGGTTGAGACATCCTGGTCCTCTGGGTCAAGATCAAGCACTGGGATCAGGAGGAAGTGATTCAAGATCACTTCCTACCAGCGCACAGCGAAAACTCCTCTACAAAAATGTATGAAAACATGAGAAAAGCTAAAAAATATGCTGCAGCTATACAATTACTCCTAAGTGTGTTTATCCATGTTCCTCAGTGTGTGTGTTAGTGTGTCTATAATAATGTATGTAGCAGTTTATAAGTGTCAATGTCAGTGTGCATCTGTGTGTGTCTGATAGTGCATATATGTGGTAATGTGTTTGTCTTGCATTATATATCTTTGTGTGTGTGTTGCAATATGCAATGTGTGTCTTTAAATGTGTCAATCTGTGTTTTGGAATGCTTATGTGTACCAGAGAATATGTATCGGTGTGCATGTGTTTTTGGGAATATATGTATGTGTGTTGTATGTCTGTGAATATTGTCCAGGATGTAGTACCAAATGGTTTTGAACAGGGCCCCACAATTTATGATGACAGATCTATGGTTATATTTACATGCGGTTAGCATTTCCTGAAAACTACGTTGTTATTATTATTATTATATTTATATAGCGCCAGTAAATTCCATAGTGCTTTACCATGGGTGGACAAAAAAACAAGTTGTTACCAGACAAGTTTTACTGAAGAATTAGTGTGGGATTTTTAAAAAATACATTCAAATACATATCATTAGGTTCCTTACAAATTCCCCCATGCAGGAAATTTGACGCCCAAAACAAATCAGGGGCATACCTGTAAAAAACAACAGAAATGTAGTAGAGCAGTGTTCAAACTACATAAGTGAGTTGTGAAATAAAAATCAGCATTAATTCATTTATGATGGACATAATATTTTGGCTCCATCTAAAAATAAACTATTCCATATTTATTTTTCAAGCTGTAGAGAACTGTTTCCAAGCCCAGATCTCGTCAAGTTAACTTCTGGTAATATGCGATTCAAATAGCACAAATAACTTCAAATCAAAGTGCTCCAAAGATGTTTGAAGATTTTCTCTCTCTCTTAGAAGATGTTAGTAAAAGATTAATTTCAGAAGCCTACAGTGAAATTTCACACATTGTCACAAGAAGTGACAAGGTCAGCATTTCAAAGTGGTGCAATGAAGAGAATTGTACCCATAATATACCGTATATACTCGAGTATAAGCCGAGTTTTTCAGCACATTTTTTGTGCTGAAAAACCCCAACTCGGCTTAGACTCCAGTCACTGTCTGTATTATGGCAATTTATATTGCCATAATACAGACAAGGGGCTGTGTGCGGTTACTTACCTCTCCTGCAGCTCCTGTCAGCTCTCTCCTCCTCCGCGGCGGTCCGTTCAGCACCTCTGTCAGCTCCCAGTGTAAGTCTCGCGAGAGCCGCAGGGTCATAGTGTGGCTCTCGCGAACTTACACTGTGAGCTGACCGGGGAGCTGCCCGGACCGGCGTGGAGGAGGAGGGAGCTGACAGAAGCTGCAGGAGAGGTAAGTGCTTCCTGCCAGCCCCCCTCCCCCCCACTGAACAGCCAATGCCACTGGACCACCAGGGAGTGAGAGCCCCCCTCCCTGCCATGTATCAAGCAGGTAGGGGGGACGAAAAAAATAAATTAATAATAAAATATTAAAAATAATAATAATTTAAAAAAATAACAATATAACAAAACATTTAATAATAATTAATAAAATAAATAATAATAGAGCAAAAAATGATTAAAATAATAATTATTAAAATAACAATAATCAAAATGCCCACCCCCCAACAACACATACACAAACACACACTGCATCACACACACTCACACTTCATTCATATACACACACTGCATTCATATATACACACTGCACTCATATACACGGACTGCACTCATACACACACTGCACTCATACACGCACTGCACTCACACACACACTGCATTCATACACACACTCTGCATTCATACACACACACTGCATTCATACACACACTGCACTCATATGCACACTGCACTCATACGCACACTGCACTCATACACACACTGCACTCACACACACACTGCATTCATACACACACTGCACTCATACACACACTGCACTCATACACACTTGCACTCATACACACACTGCACTCATACATACACACACTGCACTCTTACATACACACACTGCACTCACACACACACACACACTGCACTCATACACACACTGCACTCATACACACACACTGCACTCATACACACACTACATTCATACACACACTGCACTCATACACACACTGCACACACACACTGCACTCACACTGCACTCACACTGCACTCATACACACACTGCACTCACACTGCACTCATACACACACACACTGCACTCATACACACATGCACTGCACTCATACACACACGCACTGCACACATACACACACACTGCATTCATACACACACTGCACTCATACGCACACACTGCATTCATACACACACACTGCATTCATTATATACACACACTGTAAATAAATATTCAATAATATAATTTTTTTAGGATCTAATTTTATTTAGAAATGTACCAGTAGCTGCTGCATTTCCCACCCTAGTCTTATACTCGAGTCAATAAGTTTTCCCAGTTTTTTTGGGTAAAATTAGGGACCTCGGCTTATATTCGGGTTGGCTTATACTCAAGTATATACGGTAAGTCCTTCCAAGTGTTAGCTAACAGCTGTGAAGATGGTAAATGTTCTTTAAATTACCAAATGCACTTGAGAACTAGGAGCCTAATGCCTCTCCTCTGTGACATACTAATGATAAGATAACCAACAAAATAATTGACAACTTTATACCTTCAAACTAAAAAGGCCAATTTATTCAGATGGAAATAAAGATAATAAAATTAATAATAATAATAATAATAATAATAATAATAATAATAATAATACCAACAACAATAAATCTATTGACCAATTCCTTGCTAAACATATTAAGACTAATTCCGTAAGTTGTATAAATAATGTTTATTTCCTTAAATGTCATATTATTAAGAAGAATATATAAGAATAAAAAACATCAAAACATTTATTCATAAAATGTGGCCCTAGCTTTTCCTAGTTTTCAAGTCTAGACATTTTTACCCAACTTTTATCCATTTTATTGAATTTAGAAAGATAAAGGGCAGACTTGGCTTTGTTAGGTATTAAACCTCTAAGTGAGAGCAGGATCTCTAATCTCTCATTAGTAAAATGTTTACCATTTGGGTATTCACTAAGGAAAGCCTGCATTCAAACATGAGACATTGCAGCCCTAATGCTGCAGATTAATAACATAATTTATGACTTAACCGTTGGGTAACTAATTAAGGCAGGTGACATATTGTAAACTTTTAGAATTTCTTGAAATAAGGATCTGATTTTGACAGTTAATTTTCTCAATAAACATGGTATCTAGCTCTGGAACCAAATTACACATAAAGCTTGATAATAGATTCTTCTTATTCACTTCATGTCCCTTTCATAGCAGGGAATAAACTGTCCAGGGATATATTCAATGTATTTAAATCAATTCTATGGTCACGTGGAGTGAAGCTGGTTGCAAGCCAATTGAAAGAATTGCAACCAATATTGCGCTGCCAAAATTAGTGAAATTGAACAGTCAATTCTGGCTGTTAGCTTCTCAACCATCAGTAAACATGCTTGTGTATAGATCTGTTGACCATCATGGAAAATATTTTGTTTCATTATATAAAAAAATAAATAAAGCAGGATTGGTACTTGTGCTTCATACAATTCTGCAATGACAGCTATAAAATGGGTTCTGATGGGGTTTTCATACCCAAGGTGATATTTATTAAATGTTCTTTTGCTTTTTACAAGATCTATCCAGGGTTTCACATTCTCAGATATAAAACGTGTATTCTCCAGTTCATGCAATTATCCCTTTTGTAAGTCACAACAACTTTACCTTTTTTCTTTTAGAATTAAAGAGTCACTTAAATTGGTTTTATTTTATAAATACTTAGCATTAATATATAATATATATAAATTCACCAAAAAAAAGTAATATTTACAGTTAAGTCTCTGGCTAAATATTGTTACCATTTATATTATAATTTATTTTAAACAAAGAGTTGAACAAGTGTCCCTATGCAATATATCAGTGTGGCAGGTTTCAGTGTTCATAACTAACAATTTATTCTCGATATTTTGTATGATCAAATGGTTGCTTACGTTGGGTGACGTTGGAAGCTATTGAATGAATGGTTTAGGACAGAAAATGGGGCAACCCTAATTATGATTGATTAACGAAAAGAGAATGTAGACTGTCCTAAAAGATTAATTTAAAACATAACATTTATTTTTTATAATGCTAAAATTATGACTGTGCTAGCTAAACCTAACTATAGGATAGGGAAAATACATAAAGTATGAATATACATATAATGTAAAGAGAATAGCTCAGTCAATATAGTGTATAGAGGTGTTAGAACTCTAGATGGTAAGTTGTTTGGGGCTGTAACAAAATATCAGAATTACAACCAAGATTACACCATGACTATAAGGTTTGTGAAGACATCTGTGTTTTTTTTCTGTTGGCTTTGCTTGTATCATATTCTTGTCTCTTTGTCTCTCATATTTTCCTTGCCATCTTTTCAATTCCTAATGTTCCTTTTAGAGGTAATTTAGCATATGTACATTAAAGAGCACATACATTATACAATGCATGATTTTTAAAGGTCAATTTGCTCTTGTTATTGCTGCTATATAAACACAGTTTTCTTTAGGCACCATTCTTAGTAAGCATCCAGTGATGTTAAAATATAACATGGTATCTTCTTTTTTGTTCAGTTTTTGCCATAGTTTCTCCCAACCAGGACTGGAAAACTTTTCAAAGAATGATTTTTTTAATTTGGAAACCAATCCAGGTAAGAGTCTCCGTTTGTGGGTAGGATCTGGTCCGACATATTATTTTTTTAGTAGAGGAAGGAACATCCTTGCTGTCACATTAATACTGAGACCACTACTTATAAATTGTAATGTACTGTTCAGAATATTTGCTTTGCGTATTCCGATTTAATATTATTAAATCCATGTATGACACATATTAGAGTGTCAGAAAGGCAGTTTTCAAAATACACATTTTCACAAACTAAGAAATAAGTTTCATTCATTTTCACGTTATATGATGGAGTTGCCATGACAATAGCTTGAAAGAATGTATTGGTTAGCTTAACCCCTTAAGGACACATGACATGTCATGATTCCCTTTTATTCCAGAAGTTTGGTCCTTAAGGGGTTAAATTGATGAGGAGCCTGATCTCATGTGACTTATAAGAAATACGTAACAACTATTTCCAACAGTAAAGATATATAATAACATGTGTTAAAATTACATCAGGTATATTTATTTAATATGTGCACACTGATCTGTATTTTCAGTACCCTCCCTCATTTTACGGTTTCATGTATACTTACCATCCCCTCTGTGTACGTTTTTTCTTTCTGATACCAAATAGATCTGCTGGCATCATTTCTACATTCGCTTCACAAAAACACACATAGTACTACAGAGAAAATAATATTATAGCCTAATATACCATTCCAAATGTTTCTACTTAAGGGGTTAATAAAACACACAGCCAACCAAGAGTCTTCAGAACCCAAAATAGTATTAAAGAGGCTGCAAAGGAGAGTAACACCTACCAAAGTTGTTAAGGCTGGGAATATAGAAAAATTAAAGGACAGATGGATAAACGGGAGATGGAGAGAGATATAGATAGATAGATAGAAAGAAAGAAAGAAAGAAAACACACAGTTTTATGTATCTTCTCTTGTGAAATTCTAAATGAAAACATTTAATCTAAGAATCTATTCTACTTTGAACTGTTGTAACATATTCTGGTTTCCTCAGATAGGTAGAGGCCATCTGCCAGTCTGCTGCACAAAGTAATAATTATTATCTTTTCTCCTGTTTTCCTTTCCCCAGATAGTTTTTCAGGACTATTTGTTTCAAATTCTGGTCACATTAGAGATATTTAAAAAAATATTATGTGTGGTTAAGTTTTCTTTAATACATTCTAGTGTACTGATGTAAAACATACAAAAAGTATTAGCATGCCTAAAGGAATACATGGATTTGTAAAATTACCAAAATGTTTCACATGCACTCTGTACTCCTTAAAAAGACAGTCTAACGTCGCCCCCAAACCAAAAATCACTATTCAGTAGATATAACCCCAATGAAAACATGAATGCATTTCTTTTTTTTTTCATTTGGGGTATATTTTAACAGGTTGCAAAAAATTTCAGATCTTCTGTCTGAAGCCTTTGCAAGTTGTCCCCTTCATCCGCAGCCCAGACTTTCTATGACTGTCCAATCAAAGACTTCCCTAGGTCAATAACAAGGCTTTTCAAGGCACGTGCTCTGGGCAATTGCTGTTTCTTGACTTAAGCTCCACTGAGCTAACCAAACCAGGAAGGGACAGGATTGGTTGACATCCACAGGGTATAACAATTTCTATAAAAAATTGATTTTTTTGCAAAATGGAATAAGGGCACACGTTTTACACATAACTCACTTAAAGCAGGATTGTCATGCCGAACTTACCTTTCTCCTATTGTTTCCTCTTCTCTTCCTCTCTCATAATCAGTCCTTCTTTTTTTTTTTTTCAAACTAGTTTTCTATAAAACTTTAGACAAAGTAGGGACAACCTTGTCTTGTACATTTTTCCTACACCTGGAATTCTCTGGCACAAGGAGGAGTTTAAGTAAGCTTCATTTCCTGTATCAAGGAGAAGGGTGGGTACCTTCTTTGACAAGGAATGAAGCGGACTTAAGCCCCTCATTTGTCTTATGTTTTAAAGAAAACTAGATCAGAAAAAAAAGAAAAGAAGAACAGATTCTGAAAGTGGAAGATAAGCGGAAACAATAGGAGAAAGATAAGTTTGGCGTGACAGTGCCGCTTTAAGCAAGCCAAAATTCTTTAGGTGTGTGGAGTGTTCCTTTAATTAAACTATCATTCTTGTTGCTGAATAGAAATATATCATTATGTTGGAGAGCTCTTATAATGTGAAAGTTTAATGCCTATTTATTTGACTTCATAAGGATTATTTGGTAAGAGTTAACCCCGGGACATGATTTTTTTGGGTCTTAAGCCGAGTACTGAGAAAAATTGTACACCACTGATAATTTTCTTGACAATGAAATGCAGTTTATTAGCAGAATGCAGAGAGCATATTTATCTTTTGTTGTTTGCTAAGTAATTTTAATCTGACAGCAGAGTTTTTCAGATATTTTAGATCACTGCTTTAGATCAGAGAACGAGTAAAGTAAAAGCTGTTCCAAGTTTAAAATTCCTTGATAAAATGTACTGATTTTCCCTGACAGTACGGCATAAATCTGCATCATCTTCACAGAGTAAATTTAAACCCGACTTACAGAAGCATTCGTAAAAAGTCAATTTACCGTGAAACATTCCATGCTGCAATGTTAAGGCAGAGACTGTATTTTCACTCAAACCAATTTTCCCAAGTGAATGTAAAACCAAATATACTTTAAGAACACAAATAGACCATTATCCTTCCGCCAAAAAAACAGGATTCCTGAGGCACCAATTTCACAAACGTTTTGTTAAGAGGTTTGCTTACAGAATTCTTGATTGCTTATCATTTACAAAAAAAAGTTTGAACTTAAACCTACCATGCAGTTGGAGAAAAAAAAAAACATGTGGCCAAACAATGGCCATCAGCCAACAAAACATCCCCTCTGCTTCTGGAAACTTAACTCTAGAAACGTTATGAATTGCGTATTTTTCAAAAGTGCTTATTTTAGTTTTATGTGTATTTAGACAACAACAAAATAATTAGGTCGCTCCACAGTAAAAATAGATAAAATGACGTAAAATGTAAAAATGTATACTTACATTAAAAAGCCAAATACAAATATGTTACAGTCCAGACTATAAAATGTTTATAAAAAGAGAGTCCAACTTGTTTGAGGTACTTGAATGAGGTGTAGAATTTATATTTGTGGGAGTCGAGAGGTAGTTAAACCTTTTTGGTCCGGTTTAAGCATGCTGTCATGACTACTAATGTGATCCAACATGCAAAACTATGTAACATCTACATAAAATAGAAAAATAGACAGAACGTAAACCAGTCCTTAGAATGGCTGGATTAATACGTTGAAAGACAGAGAATGGTCAAGGGAAAGCCGAGGTCAAGGAAGCCAGAAATACCCAAGATCGATAAGAAAGCCAAGCCAGGGAAACCAGAGATCAGAATAGTCAGGAATAGCCAAAGTCAGAATACCGGGAATATTAATAACAAGGACAAGAAAATGCACTTTCAGGAACCAGGAACAGAAATCATGACAGGGCAATGAGTTAGGGAAATTCAGGGGTTTAAATACCCCTCCTTGGGCTGTGATTGGTCAGAGCTTGGCCTCTGACCCAAGAACGTGCGTAAAATTAAACATCAGGAAGCGTTCATTTTTGAAGATTTTTCTTAGCAATCCAATGTCCTTTGTCCATCTTTCATTTTTACTAAACCTCTTTTTGTGAGTTCAGAATTCCTGGTTTGTGAGTGTATGACAGAGCTCCATATTTTATTACCTAAAGGCCTTTCTTTGTGGAAACATACTTCATTCTTACTCTCAAAGAATAACCTGGTCAGTTGCTCTGTACTTCCATGTCATCTTATATTTTGAGAGGTACTGTATATTGAAATAAAGCAGATAATATAGAAACAAATGTTTTATATCTGTGAAATCTAGAAAAACTGTGGACAGTGGCAACATAAATTTTTGTGAAATAAACTAGTGAAAAAATCAATCAATAAATAATAGCTACATAACTCGTTTGGATTTTCCAGAAATACACCTTGTAAAATTAGTGTTAAAAAAAAGAGAAATGCAAAAGACCAATGGAGCAATTATAAATAACAAAAAATATATATACTCACAACAATGGTGGAAATTTCGAGCACAAGGTATTAAATACAGGTTATATAACAAAGAGAGAACATATATAATATAATAGAATAGAATATAGAAAAATAAATGTTTAATAATATTAAGTCATATAAAGTCCATCAAGAGTTATGTGAATTATATACTACTGCTCTCCTTGGATATATTGTTGTCACCAGTTGTGTCATATAGCTTTTCCCCTTCCCTTCTTCCATTCTCTTTTCTGTATCCCAATATTAAAAACAATAAATATTGTCAAATTTAAAAAGAAAATGTAAAAAATAAAGCACTCACATTTAGTAGAGCCCTGAGACTAACTCTGGAATCTATGACCCTTGGTGCCTATCGTTCTAACAGATGCAGCACATTGATTGTATATAAAAGACAGGATACACAGAGATGTATGGGTAGAGATTGTATTATATTGAGTGTTCCATTTCACTTTTGGGCTTTTTACAAAATATTTTCACAAACATAAAATCTACCAAAATAGATTGTTCACAAATCAGTCTGTAAAAGCAAGATATAAAATTTGCTATGGCTATGCTCAAAATGATGCCACAAAACTTTAATAAACCCGAATTGTAATGCTGCTGTTTGTCTGCTGCTCTCTGTTGTTGTGTCAAGAGCATACTCTAAAAACAAAAGATTACTTGTAGGCCGGTGGAGTATCTTGAGTAATGTGACATGAACTTATAAAAATATCTTAGCAGCAGAGCAGTTTAATTGCTTTCTGTTGCTGAGAAACTAATTAATAGTAGACACTAGAGACAGAAGTGGATTGTATTTGGATTTCATATTTTTAATTGTGCAGTGAGGATAAAACTGATTGATTTCTCTTCTTTGCACTGGAGACATCATAATGTAATTTTCAATAAGTGTATTAGTCCTTAATATAAGGATATAAGAAGTTGCAAGAATACTCATATATGCATAATGTCACAGTCTATTTTAAGTCTAGGGTTATAAGTAAAAACAAAAGTAGTGTTAATTCAATTACTGAAGATCAATAGTAACGACTATATAATACACAACACACAAAATATTAATTACACAAAGGATTAAACTTCACATAGTGACAGTTAAAATACAGTTTATAGACTGTAATAAGCCAGACTCTGTCCTGGAAATTCAACTAGAGGTGAGGAGGGGTCAACTGTCTTGATAATTATAATATGGAGTAAACTTTAAAACTGGAAGAATCCACAGGAACATTATATCATTTTTTTCCCATAATGGCTGTTTTATTTTAGAATTTTGTTTATTTTCCATTACATATGCTTTATAAATCTTCATCAAAGAACTTTTTGAACCTATCACTAGTGTTGACAAAACACATTACATTGTAAAAGTGCATACAGAAAATTCCTAACCTCCTCCTCTCACAGTTTCTGGTGGATTTACCTAGCCTGTTCTCAATAAGTATATAACTGCCCAACTTTCCCAAATTATGTGGTACTTTTCATTTAACCAACTACCATGTGGTGTTTTGCAGATACCTATAAAATACCTCTAAGGCATTGAGCAATAAATGCAATGACACTGGCAACCATGACAAACATGGCCCAAGGATCTTTTGGATTATTGAAGATACCTTGGATCTTTGATAGCACTTTTTCATATAGAAATGCTGATACCCATCTGGGAATATAAATTATCCAGCCCAAGAAGGGTTAAGACCCCCTACATTGGTCCCACTGTGCTGGGTACTCGAGTCATGTGTTCTTTTAACTCCAGGCTTGTGAGTGTGCTTTCTATATAATTTTAGCATTTTATGTAATTTATAAACATTATTGCACTTTTGTTTCTCTTATTTTAATTTTCCAGATTTGTACTATCTAAAATTCCAGTGCTCTACCATTTGTATGTATTGTGTATTGTTTCTATGAAGGTGGTTGGGGATTCCATTGAGGTATTTTGAAGCACTGAATAATTTTGACACAATCCACTGAGTTCATTTGTTGATAAATGACAATATTGTATAACAAAATGGTATTTCTTAAGTTGGCATATTTCATGTATAGCAGCTGCTACTATCTTATTTAAGTGTCTTTTATATTTGGACAGCGGTATTAAATGATAGGCGGTAGCAAGGTTTCAGGATAGGCATAGTGGAGCTCATGGTAATGGGTGTCTAGGTATCCAAAAAGCTATTTTTTTTCAGGCTAGAGATAGTTGAGTGGTTGTGTTGGGAGATACAGGTCAGATGTAGTGGAGTCTAGTGCTAGGGTTAGAGGTGTTTCTGTTAGTATGATTGAGTTTAGGTCATATTATTTGCATATCTAATGTAATCAATGTAATTCAGGTAATTTATTATTCTAAAATATATTACCAGAAATGCTGAAAATACAGTGTCTATGGTAACTATGATGCACTTTTACATTGGGTGCAGAGTATCTGTAGTACTGATCATCCAGAAGGCTGTTGCTTGCTTTTCAAAGACTTCTTAAAATTCCCAGACCATTACTCAGTTTCTCACCACGTTCTATTCTGTGCTAGCAGAACAAGTTTAAAACACAATGCATTGTTGTGGCAAACACAAAATCACCAATGTATTTTTGGCATGCTATACACACACAGAAAAATATTGAGAAGTATTCTGTACTTCCAAACAAAAAGCATGCTTAGAGCACTTCTCTTCTGAAATGTTGCCTCTCAAATTCTCTGTGACCGCAGCTTAGTACCCCTCGGCTTTTATATATCAAAGACTTATATTCCCTCCTGGTATAAAAAAGAAAAGCCCAAATGTGAAATGGAACACTCAATAATAATAAAATCTCTGCCCATACATCTCTGTGTATCCTGCCTTTTATATACAATCAATGTGCTGCATCTGTTAGAAAGATAGACACCAAGTGTCATAGATTCCAGAGTTAGTCTCAGGGCTCTACTAAATGTGAGTGCTTTATTTTTTTACATTTTTTTTTAAATTTGACAATATTTATTGTTTATAATATCGGGATACAGAAAAGAGAATGGAAGAAGGGAAGGGGGAAAGCTATATGACTCAATTGGTGACAACAATATTTCTAAGGAGAGCAGTAGTATATAATTCACATAACTCTTGATGGACTTTATATGACTTAATATTATTAAACATTTATTGTTCTATATTATATTATATTATACTATATATGTTCTCTCTTTTTATACAACCTGTATTTAATACCTTGCGCTCGAAATTTCCACCATTGTTGTGAGCACATATTTGTTTTTATTTATAATTGCTCCATTGGTCTTTTGCATTTCTCTTTTTTTAACACTGATTTTATAAGGTGTATTTCTGGAAAAATCCAAACGAGTTAGGTAGCTATTATTAATTTATTGATTTTTCCACTAGTTTATTTCACGAAAATGTATGTTGCCACTGTCCACAGTTTTTCTAGATTTCACAGATATAAAACATTTGACAATATTTATTGTTATAAACACTACCAATAAAATGTTCAGCATATTTGTGGGAAACTATGTTAGGAATATTTTGTTTGTATTAGTTAACTTTCTCAAAATATTTGAAATTGTAAAACTATTTTACATTGTTTAAAATAAATATAAGCAATATTAGCCTGCATAAAAATACTGTACAAAAAAGGCTGGGCTTTATATAAAATAAAATATATTAGTAGTCAAGATGGATATGTATAGAACTGCATTTAATTTATAATAGGTACATTTTAAAGGGTAAATTTGTTTACCAATATACTTTTCTTAAACATAAATGACCAGTTTTAGGATGTCGATTTTTTCTTTTTTCCTTTTAGTGCAAATGAACTAACACATTCAGCTTTTTCATTTCTTTAATAATTCGTGAGTTCAGTTGACATCAATGCAGTAACCTCATCATTAGAAGTAATAAAGGGATAAGGTGGATTATCTGTGGTTTCCATGGAGATGCCATGAGTATAGCTGCAGATTTCTTTATAAGCTGGGCTCACTTCTATATACCAGTCAGTAAAAACACCTGTATGAATAGGTGATTATGAGCTTGAGGGAGTTTTATGCTTATGATCTGGCAATAAATATGGAAATGAAATATACCTGCAATTGCACTCCTGTTCTGCTTATGGTTAATATACTACAAAAGATCAAAAGGCCACCAAATTAAAGGACCACTCTAGGCACCCAGACCGATTCAGCTTAATGAAGTGGTCTGGTTGCCAGGTCCCTCTAGGATTAACCCTTTTTTTATAAACATAGCAGTTTCAGAGAAACTGCTATGTTTATAATAGGGTTAATCCAGCCTCCAAATCCTCTAGTGGCTGTCTTACTGACAGCCGCTAGAGGCGCTTGCGTGATTCTCACTGTGAAAATCACAGTGAGAGCACGCAAGCGTCCATAGGAAAGCATTGTAAATGCTTTCCTATGAGACCGGCTGAATGCGCGCGCAGCTCTTGCCACGCATGCGCATTCAGCCGAAAGGGAGGATCGGAGGCGGAGAGGAGGTGGAGAGCTCACTGCCCGGCGCTGGAGAAAGAGGTAAGTTTAAACCCTTCCTCACACCAGAGCACGGCGGGAGGGGGACCCTGAGGGTGGGGGCACCCTCGGGGCACTATGGTGCCAGGAAAACGAGTATGTGTTCCTGGCACTACAGTGGTCCTTTAATGCAACTTTGTTCGATGCTTACAACATATTTTTGGGGCTTTGTTAAGCGTTATTTTCAGAATGTCTATGCAAACAGGATCACAATATGATGCTTTAACTAGCATGCAGATTTTCTTATTTTTTCTTTTGTTTTCTTTTTTTAATGTGTCAAAAATAAAGTAATAATAATGTTATAGAATTCATGAGAGTTTGGATTATCTGCAGGACAGCTCGGTACCAGCCCAAGGCCATCATGATATTATGGTTGTTAAGGTTTCACAATGTTCAAATTCATATCTATAATTCCATTATACCCATATAATTATAATATAGATATATTATTATAAAAATAATTTATGGAAAAAATACAGTCTTTAGAAAATGGAACTCACATGTCTGTATGAAAAATAAAATGGATTAATTTGGAAAAATAAATCAATTGAGACTTTGCAAATTGGAAATGTATTCCCTGTTTAAATAACTCTATTGAGGTTTTTTTCTTTTCTAGATAGACTAGTCAATGATATAGTACAGTTTGAGACTGGGTGCAAATCTGAATGTTCAATATACAAATAAAAGTATAAACACATAAAGAAAAAGAAAACTTGAAACATATGCTTACCTCTCCCACCACTTTTATTGATTGCATTCCTGCTATATTTTGTTTATGGTAATACAGGTACATGCAAACAAATGTCTTTAGCCAGAATGTTGTTCCAAATTTTAAAATAATATAGTAAAAAGAGATCACATTAATCATTGGATTTCTGGTTTATAATAAAGAAGAATTCAAGAATAGTGCAATCGATATCTCTTGAGCAAGAACAATGCATAAAATGTTATGCCATCGCTATAAATACTGAAATTAGACTTGAGGTTGCATTAGGAATGACCAAACACTGTAGAATGTCAACTCATGATACTTAAGGGAACTCTCCAAACACATTAAGTACTTCACCTTGCTGAAGAGCTTTATATGTGTAGTGTGTGCTTTTTTTTTTTTTTAATTTGCAAAAGTGCAGTTTTCAATACAAATAGGCACTTTTATAAATTACTGTTGAAACACCTTCCCGGTTGTCAATCAGTCAACTGGTTCCATTAGCTCGTGTAAGCTAATGGAAATGACAGGTGCACTTGGCAAGAGCACACATACTAATGTAAATAAATTAAAAGTCTCTGATTGGTCAATTCTCCGGCACAGACTTTGCCAGAGACTAGATTAGCAGCTTTCGCAAGATATTTTTATATAAAGAAAAGATGCAAAAGAAAATGCATGCATGCTTTCTTTGGGAGTATATATACAAATATGTGTTGTTTTTATTTTTAGTGTGTTTTTTTAATATACATATAATAATAATAATAATAATAATAATAACAGAGTATTTAACCAGGAAAGGTACATTCGGATTACTCTGGTTTTCAAGTATGT
This sequence comes from Pelobates fuscus, assembly GCF_036172605.1. Lineage (NCBI taxonomy): Eukaryota > Metazoa > Chordata > Amphibia > Anura > Pelobatidae > Pelobates > Pelobates fuscus. Next base: position 411,369,111 of record NC_086318.1, read on the forward strand.
CCTGGGGATGTTACCTTAGCCCAACATCCAGGGATTGTTACTATTACCCAATTTAATGGTACTCATTTTATCTACCTTGGAAGGATGAAGGGCTGAGTCAATCCTGCCTGTATTTGAACCTGCGACCCACGGGGTGAACAGATTCTACTGATGATGCATTAGCCCATTTTAAGGATTAATTTGCTTAATGCTACTATGGTTGAAGTTTTGATGGACCTACTATTTGATCACACCTGAAGCAAATATATGGGTTCAATAATGCAGTATCCAATAACACAAAAATAAGGAAGAGACAAAAAAAAAAAAAGGTAAAACTAGAGTCAGTTTGGAACAATTAATATAGAAATCACTTGAGTGTTTTGGTGAAATGTGACACTTTGACCCTATAACTTCTGCGGTTTTTAATGGTTATTACGTATACAGAGAAATTTGGAGATAAACTTCAAAGTGGAGCAATCGGCAGGATTGTTCCATTCGTTTCCATGGTGATTTCTCCACATAGAGAATATAGATTCACAGTTTTCCTTTATGAATAACTCTTATGGCATGTGTAATTATACTAGGATCAATATCAGACACAATTCAATTTACAAAGCAAGCTTAGCTATAAATCTGCATTGCAGAATGAGACTGTATGAAAACAATAGGAAATATGTATTAGAGAAAACAGAAGTAAAGTGAAATAATTGCCATAGAAAGCAATGTAATATTTTTATTGATGGATGGAAATATGGAACGTCGCCCCAGGTTTGCTTCTATTTTTCTTGATATCCATGACTTATAATGATTTTTATGTTTCACTCATCTGAGTCTTATTTCGTGATACAGCTTTTAGGGAAAATCTTTATTCTTAAATGGCTATTTGTATGTATTAGCACAAAAAAAAAAAAGGAAAAAAAAAAAATCCACCAAAGAAAGTTGATTTAGATATAAACCAGAATCTCCACAATTCAGCTAATCATATTTCTTCCCTTCGGCTTCACACTTATGATAAAAACTGCTAAATGAATCTATGGAAACCAACAAGGCAAGACACGCTATTTCGATAGTGTTTTTTTTAATATATAAAATAAGCTACATTTTGCTCAGTACACAAAGGTGCCCAATAGAGAACAGAAGGTGTTATATAAAATTAATGAAACATAATACTTTATATAACCAAGTTATGAATGTTTCTATATTTAATATTTAATTCATATATTTTATATATATTGTCTTTTAGCCATTGTATAAAAAGGGTCACTTTAGGCAACAACATTTCAAGAATTCATGTGGCTATATCATTAAAATACTGCACATACAGAGATTAACCGCTTAGCTGCTGGAGATGTGCTACTAATGTGCAATTAGTATCTGATGCTGACACACAGTATGTTGATAACAGACACCAATAGCAGCAATTGCCCCTCCTCGGTGCCATCCCTGTCTTCCCCTCAGTACGCCCTCCATGAACTTCCTTCCGGCGAAAGGAAGTCATGTCAACGAAGGAAGATCAGGTTAATGGAGAACTTGGCCTCAAAGCTTGAAAAAAAGCTAAGTTTAAGCTTTTTTTATATTATTTTCTTGTCATTGGAGGGGTGAGCCACCACACAGTGGGTTACTCCAGCCAAATCTAGTGTTTTTATGAAAACACTCTTTCCTGGTTGATGTAACCATTTATTTTTTAATTGTACACATAGAGACCATAGACTGACAGATAAGGACCGTCATGGTTTGACACAATTTAAATCCCTAAAGTACTAGTTCTCACTATTTGTGAACTTGTGATCAAACACATACCTTTTTAAATACATACCTGTTAAATTTCACTAGAATTATATTTGATTTCTTGCATTATTGTTTTTATTAAACTGTAAATTGCAAAACAAGGGTGATGCCATTTTGTTCCAACTTATCTATTTTTAAAACTCATTTGTTTGCCAAAACTGGGTTTTTATGGCTAAAGAGTACATCTTTGTCTCCAATTCTTTTTTTTTTCCAGCTTTTGGTGAACTAATATAAAATGGCTTTCTCCATGACCATTTATGTAAAATGGTGTTCTCCATGACCATTTATGTAAAATGGTGTTCTCCATGACCATTTATGTAAAATGGCTTTTTCCATGAAAATTTTACAATATTAACAATAAAGGATAACAACTGATGAATCATTATTTAAAAAAAAATACAAGCTCAATGATACCACTGAGCAAATAACAATCATTTTTTTATTCTAATCTCTTTAGGAAAATGTTTTCTGCTTCTCTTGAATTGTGTAGTATCACTGAAGTGTTTTATGACATTTATTAGGTGGATTTAACTTGTGTTATTCTTTATAAGTACACAGCCAGCAGTGATAGATGTTAAGAGGGCTTAGGCATGATTTCTCCTGACGTGAAAATTACAGCCATTCGAATTCTGCCGATTTACTTTTATATGCAATGCTGTTTTTTTTTCTTTTAAGTGTCCAGTGATACATAAAAGCAGTTTAAGCTGCACTGATATTATTAAAAATAGGTAAAATAGAGACTAAAATACTCAAAAATGTCAGCAGAGAATAACAAGTATAAATTACTGGTGCTTTAAAAAATAATGAATCATTTTCTAAACTGCAAATATTTTTTATTCCCCTTTCAAATGATTTATCATGTAATTGTATTTAATTAAAAACTGCTATTTAAAAAAACAAAAAAATCTAGTTTTTAATAGTAATATACTAACCTACCTCTTATTCACCTCTTATGAAACCATTTTGTCCTGCGTATAATTTGTGGTTAAGTGGTGACAATTTTTTGGTGCCTTAGCATCACTAAACCTACCAAGATATTATGTATTTATGGTATACCTTCTATAGGTAAAGAAAGAAATAGGTCTAATGCTACTGAATGACATTTAGTTCATGCATTATACTCCTAAGGCTTGTTGTCTGTGACCTGTTGATAAAACAGGATTGCATTGTGTTCATGCATTGCTATTGATTGGGACTTCACATTTGTTTTGGATTTCCTGTTTTGTAACCAAGAATGTTACCCTCCATAACACAACCATTAGAAGTATTTGTTGAATTGAAATGGCTTTCTCTTAACAATTGATTGTCAGGTGAAAATTAAATTCATAAACTTGCTATGGCAGGAAATCCAACATATAGGAAGCTGGTTCACATCTTTATTGTTAGGCAATACCCAGTTTTAGTAAGTGGAAGGATCTGACATTTTCAAACTTTTTGATCTATTGATGACCAAGACTTTCTTCTTTTCTCCAGCTATGCAACAATAGTATTACGGAGATTACACTTGAACATCATTTTACTACAGGTTTACCACTTTTGTCCTGTACTCAAAAATACACACTGCAGTAACTAACAGACATCGTTGTCATTACAGTTCATATCATCTGGTGTGCAAAGAAAATTTCAGGGTTAAAAAACTGAGGACACTCCAGATTCTGGGTACTCCATTTACTATTATTTGTTTGTAGGTGTGAATCTGCTGTTGGTTTGATAAACTATCCAAGCATCTAAATGCAAGGTTTTGGACATATGGAACTGAAGCAGAATTTAAAAGCATAAAGTTGCTAAACTGAAATTTTACATACAACATATTGTTATCTATATCTGAGCAAGCATTTATACCTAAACACATTGTAATAAATATATATATAGTATTTCCTTAAATATTTACTTACAATACACAACAAAATTTATAGTGAGTTTTAAATTCACCTATTTAAAAAAAACACACTTGCTTCAATATTTCCCCTTTGGATCTTTCTAACTTTTGCCTTATACATTAAATATTAAGGTAAACATTCAAAGGGTAGGGGTAAAGGTTTAAAATGGTAGGGGCAAAGGGTAAATTTCCACATACTAACAAAGACATAATCAAACAAAATGTATATCTCGGCACAATGTTTTCAAAGCATCGCATTGGACCAGACAAATAAATGACAAAGTGATGTATATCCATACAACCCAAAACAGAAAAGTATATCCATACAACCCAAAACAGTTTTGAGGAAATATGTGATGGGTACCATCGGAAGTGTACAGATTAGTGGACATAACACCGGGTAGGCACGTGGCAGAATTAGTAGCACAAGAAGTACCCTAGATATGTATAATATGTGTTCCACATCTTTACTGAGCATGTGTGCTGGGTACCAGTTACAGCACATATTGTAAGCATAGTATGGATTACCTTCTGCATTAAGAGTAGAACTGGAGAGTTGTTTACTTACGAATGGCAAATCATCTGAATATGTTTGATTGGATAATTGCTCCAATTCCCAAACTCTGAAATGAATTTGGCCAAAACTATTTTGTTTCGTTGTGCATACGTCTAATAGAGTAAAGATGTGGAGTTTTTCATAATAATACCATGTGAATAGCAACTACCAAGAGAATAAATGCTATCAATGTCATTTTTAATTTAATTTTAATCTAACACACGTTGTAGTAATAGGTGCAGATGTTCAGAGTTGTTTCAGAATATTGCATTATTTCTACATAAGAAGGAATGTTCCCCTAGCTTGGTGGCCATGGCAGTATGGGGGATATATAGAAGGGTAACATTTTAGACAATTTGTGTAAAGTAAAGTGCAATCCAAATATATTTTTTTTGTCATTTTCAAAGATATCTAGAGTATGGGCAGGGCCATGAAGGGCATTCATTGCTTGTAATCACTCATGGTCTGGGAAAGTAAGGTTAAGTTCCTTCTCCCGTGGTATCATGTATGGGTTTTTCTGCCCCTCTATAGTATGCCCAAGAAAATGAACTTTATTTTGGAGTTTCTCTAAGCATTATTATTTGTTTGGAAAGTAATTTTTATCTGAAAAAGTAACAGTGTCAAATTGAGCATTACTCCTGAGAAAGCAGATCTTTTGTCAAAAAAAATCATTATCTGCATGATGGACATCCAATTGGATATCTTTAAAAGATTTAAATCTAGTAGGAATAAATAAATGTTATGTATGCATTTAGTTTATAAACCTTTTGTATTAGGGGAGTTTTCTATGAGGTAGTAGTATTTTAATGTTATATCCCATATGCAAAGGTAAACTTTAAAAGCTAGAAATATTTATCATTTTATAACATTCTACCTTTAGAACAGTCTGCAGTTATGACATATTAATGCTTATAGCTGCTTTATGTCCACCACTTTGGGAATCTCTTTCTACATGTGGTAGCTAGTCAATGTGCTTGGGTTGGAGTTGTGTTTTATTGTCGATTACTATTTGTTCCAAACACCTTGCTCTGTTGTATTTCCCCATCACTCAATATGATCAACGTAATGGTAAATTGTTTCCAAATATTGAAGTGATCTTTTAATGAGCATAGGTAATCTTCGAATGATCTATTTACTATATCACTATGATAAAATATAATAGCAAACAGCTTAAATGAGTTGACATCTAGTCATCAACCTTTAAAAGTAGAAAATAAAATGGAAAATGCTATTTAAATAATTGTAGTGTAGACAATGTCTTTAGACCATGGAAAATGTAAGCACTTCAGTTATAATTACTTTTGACCTTTGCGTTTAATTTCACAGACTGTTTCAGTTTATTTTGCATTCTTTTAACTGCAAAAGTAATACAATACGCCACCGTCATCTGACATCCTTCATATTTGATTTTAAGTCAATATTCTGTACAAGTAGATTTTACCTTGACTAAATAAACCATATTCACAGAACGTACCATACGGTCTTTGCACAAAATGAATATGTAAATGTTCCGAATAATTATCACCAGTGATAAATCTGAAGATTAAACTTAGTTCTAGAAAGATAAAATTAAAATATCTCATGAGGAAACAACTACATATAATTCAAAATGAATATGTAAGCAGCGGTATTAAATTTTTACTCTTATTTAGTAATATTTTTCACAACACATTTTAAATAAATATGAAGCCCTAAACAAAAAAAACATAATAGTTCGACAACATAGATTAGTAACTTGTTTGTTTGCATATATGTATATATCAATTCATTACTCACTGATGTGCTTGTATATCTCAAGAAGGACCTTGCGATAAGTCTATGTTGGGCACCATAATTCTGAGGAATCATATTTTACTCTTAGAATTTACAGTTAAAAATGCAAATGAGCAAAGATGGGTATTATGTTTTAAATTTCATCTTCTATTTATGGCACACTTAGAAAGACTTCACGTCTTAGACTAAGACGAGGACCACGTTGCCGATGCCCAAAAGGTGTACACTGCATGGATGCTTTCTTTTTTTGGTCCTTATGGATCACAGAATTTTTTTTGGTTTAAAAGCTCTGTCTAAAAGGGAGCCCCACTGATAGGAAATGCAGTATAAAGCATAATGTCTACCTGGATATTTTACAAGCATGGAATTCTGGAAGAATTATCTAAACATGATTTCTCGAAATTATTGTGCCCGAGTGGACTTTTGCCAAGGTCCTAAATGAAATATATGTATTTGATACATAACACTAATTTATAATATATATGAGAGAGAGAAATTTGCACATGTCTCCTTACATATGTGTTTCTTTGTATATGTATACACAAGCACACGTTAAACAATAATCTCTTACAAATTACTGTTCTCCAGATAACTGACAAAAACAATTCAAGGCAGCAAAGTATTTTGAAAGTAGTCAAATGCCAAATGGTCAAAGCATTTTTCCTTTTGTCATGCCTCTCCTTCAATTTGCTACACAAAATCCAACCAGTTAAATTCCTTTTTTTTTTTTACTAGCGCAAAGCAGCATTCTCCAATCTATCTGAAACCTAGCTGATTGTAAATGGTGAATTACATTATAAATGGAACAAGTGCTTTTAGAGACATGACTTTAACCTTGACACAGAGAGTTTGCCGTGGTTACCAACAGATTGAAAACCTGCTTTTTGACTATTTAAATTACACAAATGAATGGTTAACCTGCGTGCGTATATTACAATCATACCTGAAATTATGTTTGTTTCGATTTATTGATTCGCCTGTAATAAGCATTTTTTATAAATGACACATTATATTTTGTGAACTTAATTTTAATATGCTAGCATAAAAGTGATTAGAACTACAAAATATAACTCTATACTAACAAGGAAATTCATAAATCAGGAATTGTTAGGAAATTAATATTAAATTGAAAATATTACATCAAAACAGAAAAAAATAAGCCTAATTTTAAAAAAATAATAATAATTAAGTGTGGTTATTTTGGCCGAAATTGTGCAATTAACGTGCCAATTTCCCAGTGTGTAGTCAGTAAAATCAAGATCGTCTGCATCCAAATTAATATTTTTGACGCTCTAAAATGATACAGTTGAATTTAGACAGTTGGTTTGGATAGACAAAAAGTAGACTGGAAGGAAAAAATAAAAATGTCAGAAGTCTAGCCAAAAATTTAAAATAGTCCCCATAATATCTTCACGATCTTTATGTCGGGACACTTTCTGCTGAAAAATTTCAGTCAAGGGTATATTGTGTTCAAACGTATACATTCAAAAAGAAACTTTGGAGTTTACAAAACACCAAGCTTTTTAATATCTTCTTCAAAGTGTGAAAGTAGAAATGATTTAATAAGACATAATGGAGATTGCTTAGCATCTGGGTTTTGTGTGGGTGATATAATATCAACTGATTGCTAAACATATTCCCTTGTCATTCATCGAATCTCACCTATCATTATACGTCTAGTCATCCAGCTTAATGATATGTTGACATGATATAATGGCATGTAAGTAATATCACAAGCTAAATAACAATGACTATTTTCCAATTTCTGTTATTGTGTTGCCTACAATGATGGCATGTCATTTATATAGACATTGAGAATGACAACAAGATTTAAATTCAAGTGCCAAACACTGACTTGTGAGACAATATATTGTTTTTGCTCCTCGACCGAGAATGATTCTAATACGTAAAGACATTTAAGAAGTTTGTATTCAGTATCTGCATTTTTATTGGCATGTTGGCATTTTAATGTCAGAGGTACCCTGGAAGGACAGAGATATGTGCCAAATGCAGAATGTTTACTATTTAAACCCAGACAGATACAGTGTCTACATGATTGTATTAATTATAACTTAGCCTAAAATGAGCAGGAAAAGAATGTTCGTCATGAAACATAAGAATAATAGTAACTTGAAAAATGTTAGTATTTGGCAGACAAATTGCATTTCACATAAGAATTACTAATTGCAAACAAAGGAGGGATCCGCACTCTTATCACTTGTAGACCTTGGTGCACCGTACCTGGGGCTGGCAAACCCCTATTCCATATAGTGAAGACTATGTAGTCCAGGCACTCATGGTCTTTTTCAAACAGCAGTTTTATTGGAGAAACACAGAAAACACAGCAACAGCCTGACAAAGATCTCAGTGTGGATCGAAACGTTGCTGTGTTTTCTGTGTTTCTCCAATAAAACTGCTGTTTGAAAAAGACCCTGAGTGCCTGGGCTACATTGTCTTCACTATAAGAATTACTAAAACTTTTGATGGGGGAAGAGTAATATTTGATATATAAATATACAGATTTGCTATAGAATATGACATATACGCAGAGATTTCATATGTATGACGAATACAACATATGGGCATTAGTTTTCTTAATACACAGTTTGACACAGTCCTGCCCCTAATCTGGGGGTAAGAACAAGACATTACTGTCTAATACACCTAAAATTAGAGGGAGTTAAACCTCTGGGAACCTGCTGATATTTTAAGCTGTTACCATTTCATTTTATTATAATTCCTTGCATATAAGAAGGTAGGGGAGCAGCGGAGACTGAAACAGCTTGATTCTGTCTCCTCAGCTCCTTCCCCAACATGTTTTTAAGGAATGTGACTGGATAAATTATGGTAGCTGCAGCCCAAGAGTCTAATGCCAACTGGTTTCACTATCCAGGCTAAGCCTTGAAAATGTTGTAAATCAAAAATAGAAAGAACAATATTTAAAAAAGAAAAAAGCAAAGTGATCCACTGATAACTCTTAGGTATTGTTGGAAGCAAGAGTTGCAGAAGTTACAGTTTATCTTTAAAAATTGGTAAAAAAAAAAAGACATTTCATGAACTGACTTATTGAAAAAGTGGCATCCTTTTTTTCACAAATGTTTTGTAAATGCAGACTGCATGGCTAGGTGCTTCATTTTATACACCTGTGGCAACGAGGATGATTGAAACGCCTGATTAAAACACACCTGAATTCAATAATTAAGAGGTGTGTCCCAATATTCTTGTCCAATATATATATATATATATATACACACTATAATATGTTTAGAAAATTCATTTAAAATAATTTATTTTAGTAATTATGGTTATTTCACAAAAATTATAATATGATGATCTTTAATTTTTATTCCTACATATTTTGAATATTTCCACAGTGTAGAATTTTGCAGAGTAAAATGAATACATATTGCTCATGAATATATATTTAGGAACTATATTTGCATTAATTTTGTACAGTATATGCCTGAGCGCAGCACAATAACCTTAGCTGCCTCAACATGTTTCATGTAGAGTCACATATGCTAAACATAGCAAATACAATGAAGGATTGAATACATCAAAGTTGCTTTCCGTTCTCCTACATTAAAGTGGTTATATATCAAGCTCCACTGACTGCCTTGTGTAATTTTTGCTTTGCTTTGATATCATTTTCATCGGCAAGAGAAGATGTGTCTAGACAAAGAAGATATGGCTACTGCATCAAAGCTATGTTTCCGGCAAAACGCAAAGAATGGGCAAAGAATGGGCTATCTTAATTTAAACCTTGCAGATCACATTGCATTACAAGAAGATTGCTACACGTGTAATGCAAATCAAGATATTATTTCATGTAATATATTTCCCTTAAAGTGTTCACTACAAGCAGAAAATAAACAATGGCTTGCTTGTTCATTGAAACGCACAGACTGCCTTTCTCTCTCTCTCTCTCTCTCTCTCTCTTTTTTTTTTTAAGGAATTCTATAGGCATCAAAACAAGATCATGCCCATCCAGTGTCACGTATACAGGTCGGGGTCAAGGATTACAGAGGTGCACAATATCGATAGACTGACCAAGGTCTGGGATACAGAAAACAAAATAGTCCAAACAAGCCATATATCAATAGAGGAATCAGAAACAGCTAAATAAACCCACTCTCTGGTCACCACAAGGAAACCATAATATAGCAAGGATGTGTCTAAATATCCCTTAATCTGTTTGGTATACCAAAAGATACGCCTACAATGTCACATTAATGATGCAAGAGAATTCACATCGGCAGTGACACAGGTAGTCATAGTATCATAAATAGGTATAAGGTCAGATCGGCAGTGTCCAGAATGATGTCGGAATGGCTCAAGACCTTTAGCATGTTGTGTGTGTCATCAATATCACTAGAATGAAGTAAGAATGGCAAGTTTGTGTCAATAGGGCTGTAAGGAGGCTGTATGCATCTGATAGGTGCCTTAACAAACATCTGTGATATATAAGCCTGTCCTAACCTCTGCTAAATTTTACACAAATGTAGGTCCTACTGATGCTCTATGAACAACAACCCAATAATAATAATAATAATTATGAATGCTATGAAATCAGTGATATGCATTGATCATTAAAATAAACAAGAATATTATTTTGTTCCAACTTTTTTCTAATCTAATATCTGTTTTGTAGGAACAAACTCTTAGAGTCATTGAGTCCTATGAAAATAAAGAAAAACTATACTTTTATCCCTATTCTACAATTTTACAATTATTTTTTTCTTAACAATATAATATCAAAAAATATATAATGCATAAAATATATCTATATATCCAAAATTAGCAAAATATTGGAAAATTTAAATATTTTTCATAAGTGTAAGTCATATTAAGTTTATCCAAAAACATTAAAATATTTGAAAAACGTATCCAACAATCTAAAATCATGGATTAAACTTGCTACAAATATTCACTGATGTTTTAACGTGTGTTTTTTTTTCTTGTCAGTGAGATAATCTGTACGTGTTTTTTTATTATTATTTATAGTGTAATATTCACTGTTTTGATTTCCTGTTATTACAATTTGGACATTCTTTACGTTGTCTTTTTTATTTTTCTTTACTCGCACATCATTACAGTTTTTTTTGTGGCTGAATTCTACTCCTCCGATAATCTTTAAATACCTACTTCTTTAAAGCTGTGTAAAAAGAATGAGGAGGACATGATTTTGCTAATTCATTTATTAAAGTGTTGTGTTAATGAGGTCTCAGGAGATAAAGTATAGAATCACCTAAAAATGATTTTGAGGCTGATGATAGTAGTGATAAAACCCATGGGGCATGCCACTGTGATTTAGGGATTTATGCACTAAGTATTGATTGGCAATTAGATGACACATTTTAAGAGAGTTAAAAAGATTCTCACCTGCATATTTATTTCAGGTCTGATATTTTGACTCACATCCTATTACTGATTTGTCAACTCGCTAGAATTTATTGCATTATGGTACATGCTAAACAATAATGGGCAAATAGTGGCACTCTAGGCAATCATTTAGTACATTATTTGGTCTTACTCCTAGATATACACTTGATTTCCATGCTATTTTTAGCATATTGGATGTTGAAATGTGTGAGCTGTGGGGATCCTTGCTCAGTGTTAACGTGTAAAGGCAGAATACAAGACAACTGCAAAAAAACGATGAATATGTGGACAGACACAGGGACTAGTACAAGTTACCATGGTAACCTGAAACGGGAAGTCGCAATGCTGTATTACTTCACTATGGGAACCAAATAAAGTTGCTGCTCGTAAACTAATTTAATAATTTATGTAAATGTTTTATGTTTTATCACCAGCTCACAAACAATACGGTTTCCCACCCTATATGCTGTTGTGGTGAGGTCATACAAAATAATACATGTGGGGTTCATTAGTGACTCCTACAAACTAATGAGGACCAAATGAAAGGTCCCACCTACACCCACATCCCATGTAAAGTGGGGTGTATGTTAATAATAATAATATAGATTAAAGTACAGCGTGAAATATAGAGTATCCACATGCAGTTCATAAATCAATTCTTGATTAAACATAAAAAAATTAAAGATTAACGAATTTAATTATATTAAGTATATCATTAATATGAGAATTTTATCTTGATGCATTAATTAAAGCTCATTAAAAACTGATTTGGAACTTCCCCATGGGTACATGTAATATGCAATGGATATTTGCACCCAATATATATAGTATCACACATCCTACACTTTAATCTACATTGCTGCACACATTGCGGAGTTTTATCAAGGCACAAACAGGAAATATTCTTGTTAAAATTTCTAAATAAGGACAAGTCACCATGGAAACCAATGGAATATTTCTCAACATTTAACACTTTTCACCCAAAATAGCCCTTGCTTTGTCTTGATAAATCCCACCCCCCCCCATCTTATATATTTTCTTGCACTAGTTTTTGTTCTACAAGATGATCAATTTATTTAGTGCTGCATGCAATATTATTTTTTTTTTTTTTACTTTGAAGCACCAGTTTCCACTGTATTTATTTATTTATTTTTACTTTAAACAAAGCCAGGGATTTTCTGAAAAGGTAAGGACAGATTGGATTGGCCAATTGTCTTATCTTCTGCCAAAATATTCTGCATTGTTTTTTTCCTGTTGCTACTACAATAACTCTGCAGGTTTTCCCATAGAGATGGGTTGTAACATAATGTGTCTATTAACCCATTCACATTCTACTTGTGTATACATGATTAAAGTCCCGCAATCGTGTATACATGATTTGCATGATTGCAAATGCAATTCAGTTATTACAAACTAATTTTGTTTGCAAATTATACCTTTAGTAAGTCCGGAAAGTCAAAGATCAGTAGCACTAAAAGCCACAAACTGTGACCTTCACATAACTGAACACAGAAACGATCTCTCTCTATGTTCAGGTCTGTCCTCTGACAGCCCAAGCAGCAGATGCACTGGAGGAAAGGGTGGGAAGTGGGGAAGTGGCCAGCAGGTCATTCTCCCCTTTCTGTGCTGTATTCACACAGAGCACAGCAGGTAGATTAAATATGATAGCACATCCTCCCTGCTCTGTGTGAAACTGGAGAGACAGCATCCCTCCCACAGAGCAAATGGAGGGTGGCTGAAGGTGTTAGCTGAGGGAGGTAAATAAAATGAGCAGCAATGTGTGGGAAAGCAGTATATCATATCACACATACAATCAACCAGTGACATCACCCCCTCCTTCACACAGTTATGCTGTCACATCATCCCCTCCCCCCACAAATACTTAGTCACCCAGTGACATAACCCCCACACAGTAAAACTTCCTGGCACATCACCCCCTCATACACACACACAGTTACCCTGTCATCACCCCCTTCACCACACACTCAGTCACATCACCTGTACACACACTCAGTCACAATGTCACAGAACTCCCTCCCCCACACATACACTCAATCATTCTGTCACATCACCAACTGCTCCCACTCACATTCAGTCACCCTGTTGTATAACTCCCTACCCCAGCCACACTCATGCTGTCACATCACCCCCTCTCAAACACACAGTCACCCTGTCCCACCACCCCTCCCCATAAACACTCTGTAACAGTCACCCCACACACTAACCCATCACACAGAGTCACCATGTCACAGTCACCCTACACACAACTCCTCACACAGTCACTTCCCTCACTTACTCCTCACATTGCCAAATGCACCCTCTTACACTCACTCTGTTACAGACACCCTGTCACACTCACTCTGTCACACTAACACCCTTAGAAACATTAAGGCCTCACAAACAGTAACCCTCATACTCATACAATGAACCCTCATACACACACAACACATCCCCACCATAAACACAACACACACTGCAAGACCACAAGCATCTGACCATACACGCAACACACTGCAAGCAGCTCCCTACACACAAACAGTCCCCAACACTGAGATACATGTGCTCCCAGACACAGCAATAAAGATACAAACAGACACAGAAATGCATTGCAGGCACATTTTTTTTTTTTTGCAAACAGCATGGTAGTGAAGGGGTTAAGAAAATATGTATAACAGAATTTATAACTGGTTTCTGGTTTCTAGGCAGCTGTGATGTTTAAAAAAAATAGCAACAATGTCACTACCAAAAGGTACCTGTTGTGTACAATCAACAGTCAATCAATCCAGGGACAAGCTAGCCATTACATAGAAGTTTGACTTGAAGAGATGGATCAAAATGGGCATATTGCATAGCAGAGCTAGGAAAGTCTATTCTTTCACATGCCAACTAGCCTTAAACTGTAACTTGAATTGCTGTGATTGTAACACCAGTCATAGACACACCCAACAAATAAAATGTTTCTGGTTCCTATGGTTTCACACAGAGCTGTGCCCTAAATGTGCAAGATTAAATATCCACCGCATGCAAAATAATTACATTTTAAATATTAATTTAGCTTATTTCAGTATGCAATCTGTGCAGCATGATACTGTAAGAATTAAATGGTTTGTACTCATTAATTGGACACACTGTTAACATTATTTTTTTTAATGTATATCACATTTATACCACTAAATGTTTGGATATCATCCCATATATGCATTGTATGGACTGCATTTAACACATGTTGTGATTTATTCACTAAAGTCTGAACCCTCAGCATAATTGTTCACATTCACAAACTGGACAAAAAAACAAAAATATTCCGATATTCACAAAATGTAAATCTACTAAAAAATTAGTCTAACATTTCTGCTATGGTCCCGAATTTATATAATTTACCCGGTTAAAATTTAACTAAGGGTGATTGATAGTAGAAGCATAGCAATTCAGATACATTTTAGTAACTACATATTATCTAGACTCCATACAAATCTGTCAAATTTAAACATTTTAGGAATTTAGACAGATCGTTCAGCTTGATAAATTGCAGTGAAAAGAATATACTTTATCAAACACTAATTATTATTATTGTTATTAGCATTTACAGAGTGCCAAAATATCTGCAACACTTTACAATTATAGAAAGGGGCCCTGCTAAAACAAGCTTACAACCTGTAAGGATTTGAGGTAGGTGGATATATAGTATATGTCTAGGGTGGTCTCACCAGGATTTGAATATGTGTTTCCCAGTTCAAAGCCATAATGGGTTGATTCTATTTTTTCTTATGGCATATTATCCTTACAATGCCAATGCGCAGCTGCGACCCCTGTGACCGCGGTAGTTCCGCCAGTGTCTAAGGCACTGAAGTGATTGAGTTTAGAGCCTACATCCAAAAAGGCTCTAATACATGTGAGTTTATTTTTACTAACTAGCTTGAAGTGGATACGTTTACACATATATGCAATATGCACTATATATTTGTATTTTTATTTCTTTTTAATATAATACCGAACCCCATATTGTTTTGAGGGGTAAGGGTTTGTAAAAAGAATTCTTATTGAACGCTGCACTCGCAATTTGTAATTTAGGTTGGGACAAAGCACCTAAATATAGAAGGTTTTTTTTGCTTGTTGTTTTATGGTGGGTTGTTTTGAGTGCCCACTGAGTGTTTTAGCTGCTGCACTTTAAAATTACTTATTACACAGTATTTCAAGCACCATATTGTCACACTTTGTTTGTTTTATTATAAAATAGGTATTGGTGCTTCAAAATGGCTCCTTCATAGAGCATGCTCAATTTGATTGCCTCTCATAATTTCTTTTTTATGATACAGGGAGTCAATATTACCAGAAGGTGACATAGATGAGTGTGATAAGTGTCCATTTTTCACTTGAATCAAGTATGCAAAAGCGCTTTAAATAATACATGTTATTAAAATATATTTAATATTGCAACTACAGGGAGTGCAGAATTATTAGGCAAGTTGTATTTTTGAGGATTAATTTTATTATTGAACAACAACCATGTTCTCAATGAACCCAAAAAACTCATTAATATCAAAGCTGAATATTTTTGGAAGTAGTTTTTAGTTTGTTTTTAATTATAGCTATTTTAGGGGGATATCTGTGTGTGCAGGTGACTATTACTGTGCATAATTATTAGGCAACTTAACAAAAAACAAATATATACCCATTTCAATTATTTATTTTTACCAGTGAAACCAATATAACATCTCAACATTCACAAATATACATTTCTGACATTCAAAAACATAACAAAAACAAATCAGTGACCAATATAGCCACCTTTCTTTGCAAGGACACTCAAAAGCCTGCCATCCATGGATTCTGTCAGTGTTTTGATCTGTTCACCATCAACATTGCGTGCAGCAGCAACCACAGCCTCCCAGACACTGTTCAGAGAGGTGTACTGTTTTCCCTCCTTGTAAATCTCACATTTGATGATGGACCACAGGTTCTCAATGGGGTTCAGATCAGGTGAACAAGGCCATGTCATTAGATTTTCTTCTTTTATACCCTTTCTTGCCAGCCACGCTGTGGAGTACTTGGACACGTGTGATGGAGCATTGTCCTGCATGAAAATCATGTTTTTCTTGAAGGATGCAGACTTCTTCCTGTACCACTGCTTGAAGAAGGTGTCTTCCAGAAACTGGCAGTAGGACTGGGAGTTGAGCTTGACTCCATCCTCAACCCGAAAAGGCCCCACAAGCTCATCTTTGATGATACCAGCCCAAACCAGTACTCCACCTCCACCTTTCTGGCGTCTGAGTCGAACTGGAGCTCTCTGCCCTTTACCAATCCATCCATCTGGCCCATCAAGACTCACTCTCATTTCATCAGTCCATAAAACCTTAGAAAAATCAGTCTTGAGATATTTCTTGGCCCAGTCTTGACGTTTCAGCTTGTGTGTCTTGTTCAGTGGTGGTCGTCTTTCAGCCTTTCTTACCTTGGCCATGTCTCTGAGTATTGCACACCTTGTGCTTTTGGGCACTCCAGTGATGTTGCAGCTCTGAAATATGGCCAAACTGGTGGCAAGTGGCATCTTGGCAGCTGCACGCTTGACTTTTCTCAGTTCATGGGCAGTTATTTTGCGCCTTGGTTTCTCCACACGCTTCTTGCGACCCTGTTGACTATTTTGAATGAAACGCTTGATTGTTCGATGATCACGCTTCAGAAGCTTTGCAATTTTAAGAGTGCTGCATCCCTCTGCAAGATATCTCACTATTTTTGACTTTTCTGAGCCTGTCAAGTCCTTCTTTTGACCCATTTTGCCAAAGGAAAGGAAGTTGCCTAATAATTATGCACACCTGATATAGGGTGTTGATGTCATTAGACCACACCCCTTCTCATTACAGAGATGCACATCACCTAATATGCTTAATTGGTAGTAGGCTTTTGAGCCTATACAGCTTGGAGTAAGACAACATGCATAAAGAGGATGATGTGGTCAAAATACTAATTTGCCTAATAATTCTGCACTCCCTGTATATAGCAAGAAATCTAATCAAAAGGTGTGCTTGTTTGAGTGTTAATAAAAAATGTGTATTTGTCCTAAGATTTAAAGCCAAAAAGCCAAAAAAGACCGCATATAATATTTTGTCTTGACCTTCAAAAATATCATTATTATCCCCCAAGTGCAACTATCATATGCCTAAGGATACTATGGGTTGTATCACAGCAACAAGTAGAGTGGCACAACCTCACATAAGTCTGAGCAGAAATAAGCCCATTAAGAACAAAGATCTATTCCTATAATTAAATGTTCTTTGTGTAATTAATGATGTATGGTTCGGAGCCGTTATATCTAGCGAGAATAAAGTTGTGCTAAAAACGGGATACATGCTGAGGTGATGGATGAATAGAAAGGAAGGTTAAGAAGATATCCCATTTGTGTGGCATTAGCCTGGCAAATGGATTGATTTGCTTTCTGCATCCGGTAATGTTTATGGTTCACAGCATAAAGGTGAAGGAGAACAGAGGAAAGGTCACGGTGCTAAAGTTGGATAGCCATCCTTGCCGGGCCATCTATTCACACTTTGTCAAGGACACTCATAGAAAAGGTTAGTTTGCTGCAATGCAGTGAATTACTATTGAAACCATCATTCTACTATGTTTAAAAACAGTATTTAAGTGAATGACATTTTCAAAGCACTGAAGATAAATGGTTCTAATGCAAGATATGAAAGGTATGTATTGGGATCTTTGTAACAGGTTCACAGAACAAGTACATCTAAGAACAATCATTTAGAATGTCTGTAGTCTCTATGTAAAGTAGTAAATAAAGCACATTTCTCTAGTAGATAAGAGTTCTGTTGAAGATATTATGGAATTAATACTCTTAGATCAACTGATAGTGTCGCAATATATATATGCTAATCAGAAGAAATAACTGGACAGGTTGGAATAACACCTATCCCTTTGAATAATGATTTGTGTGAAAAATACAGGCTACTGACCAAACTGACAGACATACTAGGCTAGTTTGGTAAGGTCTGAGCATATAAACAAGATGTCACACATAACATAGCTAAACACTATACAGTCTTTTCAGCAGAGGTGGACTGAGGACCAATGTTGTGATGTTTGTAGTTCAGCAAAAGATTTTTTTAATATTTTAATAAAGCTTTGTTATATATTGAAATATGTTTTAAAAGAACTCACAAACATGCATTGTGACTTCAACAAAATGGCTGACAATATTGTGGTATCCGTCTATAATACATGGCTAAACGTTCTTGTGTATACATGCTTGTGGTGATAAAGTCATTTCATTTTACTAGGAATTTCTAATCATAAATATTTGACTCACTAAGCAAAATTGGTTCAGGAAAAAAAAAAAAGCATAGCTCATCCCACAATCCTGAAAACAACTGACGATGTGCCTCTTCAACAATGCATGTCTTCATTAGTGATTTCCTTCAGTCACATTTCTAAAACCTACTTCCCTTTTTCACTTGCTCCTACTGTGCAACTTTATACATTTTTTTTACATGTTCCAGAGAGTCAATGCAGTACTTGCCTTGTGTTTTATAGTTAATAGATAGATAGATACATAGAGATACAAATGTCTCATCCATAACTGTATTCACTATTTTTGGATATCCTTGAAGGCGTATAAGAAAAGTCCTGCATTACATACAGGGTGAAAGGAAGACTGGAATTCACATTCTATACAACTTAATATGCAGAATCTTCTAGTTTAAATGGCAGGCAATTTATCTCTATACATCAGGTCTTGTCAAGGAATGACAGAGTTCCATTGTTACACAGATTCTGAATATTTTAAATATTAACTCTGCCCTGATGCAGCTATTTCCTGACGAACTAGTACAAAAACAACACTAATTGCTGTCTTCCAGCTTTGCGAACATTAAAGTTATTTTTGCATTAAGTTAAATGAGTTTGGCATGTGTATCTAAATAAACAGAGGTCCACAGCAGACTTCAGTCTGACATTTCTACATTTTTGATTATCACTGCTAGTGCAATGGGTGTTTTTTTTTTCATGTTTGCAAAACTACGTGACATTTACCACAATTTAATAAAAGTTACTTGAGAAGATTCCAGTTAAATGTCAGGTCCTAATGAAACCAGCATCAAAATAATACCATGATTCAGAGTCCTATGATTAAAACACGATAGTAACCAATTATGGGTCAGTGAGTCATGCTATACTCATGTATAGAGTGGTGTTATTGTAGGTTATTTATTGATATATACAAGGTTATTCACTTAAGTGGGAATACAAAGCAAATACCAGATTTTAACCAAAAATAGCTGGAATTTTTTTTTTACATTTATCTACTTTGGCCTAGAATTTTAAATTACTCCCTCTAATGATGTTAAAGATGCAGTTTCATGGGCGGGGCCTGACTGCAATGGCACCCAGACATGTTTTTTAAGTGCTCCTGAGGAGAAACTCCACAGATCTTGCATTTTGGCTGATTTAACTGCACTTATGCAGCTGACAGCGACTGACCTGATTACCACAATGACAGACCGGTCTGGTAGTGCTCCCCATGGTCTATAAGCTTGATCCGGCAACTGTTCCACGATTGAGGCCTAAGTGGCACTGAGTAAGGGAGAGGTGACCGCTTTCCTGAACCAGCGTAGGCAGGGCTTGTCAGGGCTCGTCAGTACAAAGTGAGTACCCCATACCCCCTGTGGACTAGCGGGGGTGATCCCGGCCCTTTATAGGGCTGTGCGTCAGTGTCGCAGATACCCGTGGCTCAGACAGCAGTGCTTGCAAGATGGCGGACACCACATGTGCCTTAAACCCCATGGGTGAAGCAACTACCATACAAGAGCAGCTGGGTGTCCTATTTGATGCCTTCAAGGAAATGCTGAGTGCCAGGATGTCGCAGTCAGTTCCTGATATCAAACCACCTCCACACCTGTTGTGACGCACACAACGCCGACCTCTCTGCTTGAGGTGATGGAGGCCCTTTCGGAACACCTCCCGAAAAATTAAGGGCAGATCAGTATCAGCGCTGCATACTCTTCCAACACTCAAGGGGAGAAGCTAGCTGGAGTGAGCAGCACCTACTCATTGGGAAACCACAGGTGATGCCCCCCACGCGTGACCTGCATGCAGGCAACCCTGGCTGGGATAGCCTCATTCCCATCACAGGAATTGGCTGAATGTAAGAGTGGAACTCATGCTGCTTGTGCACACACAGCCTATAGATATCCTGTACTGATCACTCATTGTTAAGCTATCCTGTGTTTTATCCGATCTTGCCCAGAAGATAGCTGTCCTAATGCTACACATAATGGATAGTCCCTTCATGGCCATGAAGCTACCTGGGGTGGTGCAACATATTTCTATGTTTTTTTTACATAGATCAAGCATACGTATCCTATCCTTTTTCTCCATGCATATTAAATGTCTACTTCATTGTTCCCTATTCATGCATGTTTAGCCTGTTTACCCTACAAAAATAAAACTGTGATGTTACTCTAGTATACCATGACAATAATTGTTTCTCCTGTGCTTGCTATTGCTGTTGTGGCACTGCAAGATTTATGTTATCTATATTCTTGTGCAAAAATAAAGAATTATATAAAAAAAAGATGCAGGTTCAGCTCTAGACAACAGTTTGATAATAATATAAAAGCATTCTATACTTATATGTGATGAGCCAATACAATAATATATCCTATGTACATTACAGCAATAATCTTCAGAGTTATAATAAAGATTAGAATGAACATACATAGAGTAGCAATGAATATTAAATCACTATAGACACTAACAAAAATACTGTTTTCTAACCATTTTGAAAATAAGGCATATATTCATAATATTTTTAGTGAAATAATAATCCTGTAACATTGGTGTCCAAGCATAAAAGATTGAAATATGTATGATTCATAGTATGAAAAGACTTAACAGCAAACTACACATTATTTCTTCTTCACCCATATCCTACAAAATTGTCCGCAAGTTAACCCGATTTCTCGTATTTTACATAATGTATTTAAAACTAATGATGTATTAGAAATCTAATAACATGTTTCAGTTTTACACTAAGAAATAAATTAAAGCACTTGTTATTTAATAGATGTAAATTATTCCACTTAATGATATAAACCTTAATGCTAGCTTCGTGTTAGAAAAGAAACAAAATACCCGTAAACAACCATTCTAAAGTCTAGGAAAATGATCCATGACAACAGAATTTAGTCTATGTGGCTAGACTTACTAAATCAAATTATCGATTTGTTCATTACTAAACATAAGGAGCCTTGATGTTGCTGTGCATCAAAAGTATTCATTTATTCAATTATTGCACAGTTCTTACCTAGTTTTCTTTTTCTGAGAATGTTATGCAGTTTAGAAATAATTCATAGGTAAGACTGCTGCCAGACTGATATCTAATTAGATACTACGTACTGATACAAATTAAAGAGTGTGCTTTGTCCATGTGCTATAATCTGGCATTTTTATACAACATAATGCACAACATAATTGCCTCTGAGACCAAAAAGGAGCAGATCAGGCAGATCGTGTTTTCAAATCCAGGAATTCATGTTTTGTGATGTCACACTTGTCGGACACTGTGTAATAAAAATATATATTGCATGGAAAAAGAGCACTGATAGGTATCAAACTCTCTAGAAGTACTCGCTATGTATGGCCATAAATTCTTCTTCCTACGAGTACTCAAATGCCAGGTTATGGCCTAAAGAGACAGAAACATTGGGACTGCCTCATGAAGACAGAGAGGGATTGAATTAAAGCAACACTCTGGGCACCAAAACAACTTCATCAAAATTAAGTTGTCATGGTGCCAGGAGGTCTTTGGGTGCTTTCCTACCTGAAGAGTTAAACCATTCTTGAACGATTGTACCCCAAAGGTTGCCTCCAGCACTGAATCTCCACTTCCCCCAACAGCATCTGGCTTCTGAAATTGGCTTTCAGGAAGAGAACCATCGGATATGGGCACCACTAATTGACCTAGATTGGTTAGCTGACGCTTTAAGCCAATCAGTTCACCATTCATTAAAAAAAAAGGTATGCATCTTTTTTAGACTCTGATGATGTTACCCCAATGACGTTATTTTCTAATCATATATTTATATAAAAATAGATCATTATATAGAAATAAACTATACTATATTAATTCTGATATAAAAATACTGTATATTCATTTTCATAACTTTAATGGGATGAAGAGGTCATTTATATTAGCATTTATGTTAACCTGAATGGGAATGTGTCTATCTGCATTTTACAGATAAACTAACAATGAATCAGTAGAAGTATCTGATTACTATATTTTATTATTACTTCCTCAAAGTATTTGGAATTCTATCTTTATTTATTACCCGGCTAGAGAATAATGCAATTTACTGTAAAAGATTATAGCCAAAACTGACACTCAGTCACTTTCTCCAATATATATTACAAAAAGTATATGATTGCGTTGAAGTACCATATTTAACCCCTTAAGGACACATGACATGTGTGACACGTCATGATTCCCTTTTATTCCAGAAGTTTGGTCCTTAAGGGGTTAAGCTTGTGACATATACGACATATACGTTTCTGTTACTTAAAATCCATTTATCACTGGAATTATCTCCAAATTCCCTAGCAGACTACATTATAAAATTTGAAATAGAATCCAGTGACAAATTTATCACAGGTTAATAGAATCTTGCCCATTCACTGCTAAAAGTACTTACGTGATTAATGATATATGCCATGTATGTTATTTAAACAACAATCTGCAGTCTAGCAATCACTACTAAAGAAGTGACCTCTGCAGTCTTAAAAGCTTAGGCACGGTAAGTAATACACGGTAAGATATTTAGGGTATCATATTCTCAGCACCAATAGCTTTAACTGGAAAAGCACAAAATATCTTAATACAGTAAGACATCCAATGATTAGGTTTGCATTAAACCCATTGTTTTACAAATAAATATGCATTAATGTAATATTTCACGAAAATATATGTCATAGCTTCTGAACTGCATGAATTCAATAGGAGATGAACAGAAAAATATGAATAGTCTTCGGTGATGTTGCATCATCACTATGTATGTATTTCTTGGAATAGTTAAGTCTGTCTATGCAAGTGCATAATTTTCTATCAACTGTCTTTACTTTAGCTTGTAACATTTGCAAAAGCAGTAGTTCTTAATGCATTTGTCAGGATCCTATACCAATATATATTTTGGGTTACTGGATCCATACATTAAAAACCATGAAACCAAGGGGTCTAAATGTTGATTTTGATTTGATTTGTTTTTTGTAATTATTCATATTTTATTTTATTCAGTAACTTTATTGTTACTCATCTGATTAAGTTATATTTATTATTAAACCCAATCTGTTTAATTTAATTTATTCCCCTTATATATATTTTATTTATATAAATTTCTTCATATTTTTCATATACTTTTTCATATATTCTTTATTTTTTTTTTTATGTTTTTCCTTGTTTTTTCTTATGTTTGTTTTACTCATTTTATTTTTATTTTTATTTTATTTTATTTCATTTTATATTTTTTATATTATTTTATTATTATGTTTTTATTTATATTTATATCTATTTTTATTTATTTTTATTTATATTTAGTTATTTTATTCTATTTCCCCCTAAGGTTTTCACACCAGTTATGGGTTCTATAATGTTCTTTTACATTAGCTTTGTAATGTTACTTCCTATTGCTCTTGTTAAAATATGATATGCTGCTAATTCATGTAATACATCTGTTTCTTTTATCATGGACTTGTGGGTTTGAATGCCCAAGCATAACGGAACTTTCCCTCTGTGTCACCTCCGAACTGATTAACAAAACGAAACTGAGGCTTGGACAGCAACTCCGGAACGCATGACGTAACCGGAAGCAGTCCGAATCCGGAAGTGAACGGCTGAGTCGGCTTTTTCGCGCCAAACCGGACGGATTTAAAAGGGAGGTTTCTGGACTTGATTTTATGCCTGCATTTGGAGGACTTCTTACTTGATGCCCCTGAGGAAGTTCTTTTATGAACGAAACGCGTAGGGCTTTCCTTTAGTGCTAGAGTTTCTTGTTTTAATACTTTTTATTCTATTGTTGATTTTATTTAATTTATGCATCTGGTTTTTTTGCTCCTCTGGATTTTTCCACTGGGATATACCATTCCATCTGAACCTTGATGTGCCTACTTGACACTGCAATTCTGTAAGTGCATTTGTGAATAAAGTGTGTCTTTTTTACTTGGATACTCTGCACTATTATTTATTTCTTTCTTCCTATGCATGATTCTGATGGTCCACAAGTCCTGAATTCTTCACAGCAGTATATTTGATGTGCCATCAATCAAACTGTTTTTGTGAGTGCAATCATTTAAACCACAATTATAGTATTTTGCAACAGTATTGCACTATGTCCTTCTCTATTATTTCTGTATTGTAGATTGCCATTTTTTTAGGTGTTTTGTTGTTATTGCCTTGAGGATATAAGAGGAATCCTTTATCTACAATACAGTTAATTAAGGGTAATTTGTGTGTTTGTTTCACCCAATACCCACTAAGAGTGTTTGCTATCTACACACAGGTGAATGTACACTGTTTGTTTTTAATCAATATATATTTTGGGCATGGCAGGGGGAGTTAGGGAACATTGGGTGATGATTATTGCCAGAGACCGGGGGACTTCCTGTATCTTGCATGTTGGAGAGGAGAAGACACTGTTGGAGATGGAGATGGAAGACACATGCTGGGAAAAAATGGAAGAAGCTGGTGAAAGTCGTAGACAAGTAGACTTGTGCATTGTGAAAGAATTCATTTCTGCTGCACCAAAAATAAAAAATAAAATTATTGGGACAGCAGAATTTTGGTCATACGATAGTTCAGCTCGTTCAAATTTAGTTAATTATAAAAGATTCAATAAAATGAATAAGCCAAAAAGGTGAGAAAATGGGCCAATCAGTGTGCATTTTTTGCAGCACACCAATAGACTATTTTTTCTGCCATTTGGTTTACAGATCAAGTGAGAAAAATTACCCAATAGAGAAAAGAAGAGGCGGAGCAGTAAAACAAAAAAATAATCTATATTTATATGTTAATATAGATTATTTTTTTTTAATGCCCCTCCTTTTTTACCCTCTATTGGTCACTTCTCACTTGATCTGTGAATAAAATTGCGATATAGTGGCTTTCCGCCTTAGCCATCAATCATCTTTTTTCCAATTAATAATTATTATTGTTTTGGAGCCACGGGTGGTATTCTAACCAATCAAACAATTAGCATCCATTATGTGATTTGTTTGGTTTGTGATTTGGCTACATTTTGTACATTCAGGAATTTGTATGATCACCCAATCAGCCCAAAGTCAAGAGGACCCCTGCACATTTATTGAAGCCCATGAGATGAGGTGACTAGTCATTAACAAGCAAAACAAAACGGATTGCCTTTTTCCTCTACTCCCTTGTAAGGGATGTTTGCCTGCAGTAGATTACGCTATATGGAGCCACCCATCACCTTCAATAGATTTTGTCATAAAGCTATATTATGCTATATTTTTCTCCATTTATCTACATGTGTACACCTACTGTTGATTGAGAGTTTAACGCATCACAAAAGGGAGGGAACAAACTATCATTATAAGTCAAAAACTGAAACAATTTTTAGACCTTTAATATGATGATTTTACTACTGTTACAAAGTATCCAACGTGCACCACATAAAATAAATATTGCACTATTTGTTTTGTATGTGTGTCTTCCTGTATATGATATATGATCCCTGCTGTTCTGAAGTTCAAGGACATCTTAACTGAATAATCAAATGTAAGTAATTTTCGTTATTTTTATTGGGTGTAAATAAGTACACACGTTATTCTTTGATATTTGCATACATTTGTTGTTTGCATGTTACTTATCCCTTCACGAGTTTAACTGTTTCATCTTCCCATCCTTGTGTTTTTCTTTATCCATTCCTCCTCTCCCCACTTCTTTTTCTAGTAACAACATCCAGTAAATAATTAATGGGAGTTTGTTATATGTTTGATGATTTATTTGCTGGGCAACCTTTACAAGGATGCTGGCTTAAGGATAAATATAATCCCTTTTCTTTAGTTTTTTTTAACACCCTCTCAGGAGGTCCTGTATCCCATCTGTTAGGGCTTTTCTATTCCTCATCTATGATTAACCCAATAAGAACATACCTTTTTCCAACAGGTTGTCCTTCAAACAACAAAGGTTGTTAGAGAGTGGAACTCTCAGTTTCATTATTTCGTTCAATCTTTCTAGACCTTTAAACATCACCATCATGACAAGTCCAGGTATTTTTCATATGCACTTGAGTGAAATTTCCCCTTACCTGAAGATAGTGTTATCATGCTGTATATCTCTTTAGACATCTTTATTATTTTTAGAGTGAAAAAATGAATGTTCACATGTACAAAAAAACTGTTAATTCATGAGTTAAACATATTTTTATACATGGAACCATACATGTTTTTATTGGTTTACCATAGCAAACTGTAAACATTGATGCATGGCTATAATTACTTTTTAGATAAATGTTTGGTCCATATCTATTCTTCAAGATGCTTTTTTCAGGACTACAATAATGAATGTTGCTAATCCTACTAAATATTTACGTGGATGTACTAGAAAGAGGATGACAAAGACAGCATTGAAGCAGCTAAAACTGTGATGATGATACATTGTAATTTGAGCATGGATGAACAAAGTGTGAACTTTAACATCTGCTGTGCTTAATTATACACTCCTCTTTAGTCACTGTGTCTTTGAGAGCTATCAAGAAATATTGTTCTGTGATTGTAATTTAAAGAAAAGGCGGTAGATAGTATAAATCAGTGTTTAAATTTAGGGTAAAACACATGAACCCACCCAATTTTAGGCACTAGAATAGATTCATGTTTGTTTATTTAATACCTTCATCTTAAAAAAAAATATTATAATAGTTATTTGAAATACAGAATACACAGCTAGCACATAAACATATGATAAAATCGAAGTGCTATATTTAGGTTACTGTTCAGGAAAACAAAAAAAAACATGTAATTGTATCATCATTATAATTTATTGTTGCATTTTATCTCTCATTCGTTCTTCACAAAATGATAATATGCTTTGGGTCTATATGATACCCCTTCTTTGGAATATTTCAGAGAGGATCCAAAATATATGTCCAGAGGCAAAACACAAATTTTGGTGCACACAGTAGATGTGAAAAATAAAATACTACAAAAATAGAAAAATAATGTCTCTATAAGTGTATAATGCACATAAACTGTTAATACAGATACACCAAACATCTGTATAATGCATGGCATTGCAGATTGATGTTGCTATGGCGTTTATGATATGAGACATATATACTGATGATTTGAATAAGGCTCTGACATAAATGTAGTTCCTCCACAGGGTGAAACACAGCACTGTAGCAAAATAAAAGATCAGATGATTGTATACATTGTTAAGAGGGAAGAGGTTACTGGACTCTACTTATTAAATGGAAAAAAAAATAGATTCTGGAGAAATGACTTGTGTTAGATGCTTTAACATCATATCAAAAATGGCAAGCTATTTTACAAGAAAAGCGTTTACTCCATACATTTATTCTGCCCATGTCTTTCCTGTATGCTGTCGATCACCTATCATTCAAATACAGAGAAATGCTGAGCTATTGGAAGTAACATTTATCTCTGCAAAGAGAGTATGATTTATGATTGACAAACCGCATTTTTAGAACATTTTTTTCCAGATCATTTGACTTCATCAAGTATTCGGTATTTGTCAGAAAACCTATCAACAGCATCACAATATTTAGTTCTAACAAATATTAGGAGAGGGCTTTGAGAAAAATCATTTTGCATCTACTATATCTGTTTTTTTGCTGAATACATTGGAGTGATGTGTAATGTCATAAAAACACAAATTGAATATGCCTAGTCTACAAGGGCGGCATGCATCTTACTTTAAGCTGTGGCAAGTAAACAAGATACTGTACAGAGCATTACCTTCAATACAGCAGAATAGACTACGTGATTGCAGTGCGTGCCAGTGTGTATTTCAAAGAAACAGGGAGATAATTATGTTTTAGATCTGTGCTATGGCTCTTCATCAGCTATCAAAGAAGAGATTAGTTTCAGAAAATATACTTTGAATCTTGGTGCTAAAGACTTTGACAAACAAAAGCGTTTGAGAATGATTTTTGTGGTTCCAGAAACTCAGGAGATTCATCACCTCTTAAGTGTGTTCATGTCAAATAAAAAAAGTGATTTCATCCTGCCAAGAATGAGGCAAAAAACCCCCCCAAAAATTAGAGGACAGTGGGAAATATATAACGTCTTGGTGACAGAATTTAAAATGTATATGTGGCTTTGTGATTTCATGAAACTAGTAAAATATGAAGAATGTATCTGCAATCAAATGGATAGGGTCCTTGGTGGTCCTTTCACACTTGGAAAATTGACGCACTATAAAATAAATTTTAATTTTGAACAGAATTGGTGAGCAGAGGCTGTAATTTTTAATTAATTGATACATTTTCATATTTTTGTGCAAATATTAGTCTCCATACCAAATCAGTTAACCAGGAAAGGTACATTAAGCTTGATGCTAACTCCTAGTATACCCTGGTCCAGATGTTATGCTCGACTTAATGATACCGGACCTCGGGAGGATATATGTTCCTGTGCCTATGAGTTAATGAGCTGTCTCATCTACTTCAGTTCTATTGGAAGTCAGCTTGGAGACATTGGCTCACTTAACCCCTTAAGGACGCATGATGGAAATTTTCCATCATTGCAGCACTCCCCTTAAGGACTCATGACGGAAAATTTCCGTCATAAATGAAAATTAACCCCTGATTGCCACAATCGCGGCAATCATGGGGTTAATCTTCCTGTAGTGTGTCTCCCTATCGGAGGCACACTACCACAGGCAGTTTCACTGAATCAGCCCATGTGATCGCTCTGACCGGGAGTCAGAGTGATCACACGTGCTGCAGTAAAACCTGATCTGTTTCCCTGCAGCTCTGTGTGAGCTGTGAACAGCAGAGAGACAGATCAGTGCTGATCTTTCTCTCTGCAAGAAAAAAAAGTGTTGGCAATAAAATCCCACCCCCCTCACCTCTTTCAAATACAATTTAACCCCTTTGATCACTGCCTGCAGTGCAGTGTATTTAATTAATTCATTTACATATTTTAAAATATGTATTTATTTAGCTAAGGTGGGTAGAAGTTAGTGGGGAAATTGGGGTATTTACGGTTAGGCTAGTTAGGGGTTAAAAGTTAAAAAAAAAAACAATAAAAAGTTAAAAAAACTTTTGAAAAGTTTAAACAAAGTTTTAAAATAGTAAAATAAGTTGTTAAAAGCTAAATAAAACTTTTTAAAAGTTAAAAAAACTTTTAAAAAATTTAAAAATGTTTTAAAAAGGGGGAAAATGCGTATTACCGCTACACTTGGTACAGGCTAGCGAAAAAATGATACCACGGTAAGGTTTCAAATATGCCTTTTGAAACACCCTGGGGTGTCTTTTTTAGGAAATGGTATGCCTTTGTGAAGTAAATGGAAAACACAACCTATTTAAAAAATTCCAAAGTGGGGCATGGACCCAGCGTAAAAATTCTACCTTGAATGGCTGTGTCTCAAATGTGCCCCTTCAACGTTGTCATATACCTGGTAAAGGTACATATGGGGGTATTGCTGTGCTCAGACGACATAGCTGAGCAATATAGGAAGCATTATATAGCCGTAGCACACATAAGGTTTGCAAAATATACAGTACAAACTCATTGTGTGTGTAAAAAAGGCAGTAAAAAATGCTTATTACCACTACACTTGGTACAAGCTAGCGGAAAAATGATTTTACGCTACAGTTCAAAATACATCTTTTGAAATACCCTAGGATGTCTTCTTTAAGAAATGGTATGCCTTTATGGGGTAGCTGGAATAATTAACCTACAAACAAACCTCCAAAGTGGGGTATGGACACAGCGTAAAAATGTAAAGTTTGAAAACATTTAAATGGCTGTGTCTCAAATGTGCGCCTTCAATGTCCGCATATACCTGGCAAAGGTACATATGGGGGTATTGCTGTGCTCAGATGACACAGCTGAGCAAGATAGGAAGTATTATATAGCTGTAGCACACATAAGGTTTGGAAAATACACAGTACAAACTCACGGTGTGTGTCAAAAAAGCAGAAAAAATGCTTATTACCACTACACTTGCTACAAGCTAGCAGAAAAATGATCCCCCACTAAGGTTCAAAATATGCCTTTTGAAATACCCTGGGATGTCTTCTTTAAGAAATAGTATGCTTTTATGGGATAGTTGGAATATATAGCCTGCTAAAAAACTTCAAAGTGGGGTAACAACACAGCGTAAAAATTCAAAGTTTGACAAAACCTGCAATGGCTGTGTCTGAAATGTGCCCCTTCAACGTCCCCATATAACTGGCAAAGGTACATACGGGGGTATTGCTGTACTCAGACAACATAGCTGAGCAACATATAAAGTATTATAAAGCCGTAGCACACATAAGGTTTGCAAAATATACAGGACAAACTCACTGTGTGTCAAAAAGGCAGAAAAAAATGTTTTTTACCACTGCACTTGATACAAGCTAACGGAAAAAATTATCCCACGCTAAGGTTCAAAATTTGCCATTTGAAATACCCTTCTTCTTTAAGAAATAGTATGCCTTTTTGGGGTAATTGGAAAAAGCAGCCTGCTAACATATTTAAAAATAGAATACGGACCCATTAAAACTCTCCATGTAAATTCCCACTTAAAAACCTAAACTTATCACATCTCTTTCACAGCACTGTAACTTCACAAAATAGTGTCTGGGTCATACATTGGGCATATTGTTTTACTCAGAAGAGGTAACTGAGCATACCTAGGGGGAATTTATGACAGTGGCACTTATCAAATGTAAGAAATACCCAGTGAAAATGCAACATGTATGTAAAAAATGTTTATTTTTTTTCTCACCACAAATTTGAAATAAATTGGTGAAAATATGGTGGCAAGTTAAGGTATAATATATATCTAATAACATACCCTGGAGTGTCTGCTTTCGCAAATGGAAGGCCTTTATGGGGTTATTTGAACAGTCAAATGGCTATAATGCCACAAATTCAGACATATGACCATCTATGAAAATTCCAACTATAGAAACTGAAATAGCATGGTCTCCTGTATGGCACTGTAGCTTCACAGAATAGGGGCAAAGGTATACAATGGGGGTATCGTTGTACTCAGCAGATGTAGCTGAACACAATATGGGGTTCTGTACAGGGATAGCACACACTAGATTTACGAAATACACATTACAAAAACCTTGTTATATGTGAATATGCCAAAATAAAGAAAAAACACAATTTTACTCCAATATTTAGCAGAGATTGGCGGTGAAATGGCTACGCAAAAAGTGTCAAACTAACCTTAGGTAAATAGCCTGTGATGTCTACTTTATATAAATATATCCTTTTGTGTGGCAATTTTGTTTCCTGTAATGGTTATTAAACTTCCAAGACAAACATACCAACTTCTAAAATTGTTTCACATTGAAATTTTATTTTAGACCTTGTAGTTTGTGACCTGTAACTTTCAAAATAAACTGAAATCCTACACATATTATGTACTTTGTAAATCAAGACACATAAATGAATTGATTTTGAATTACTTTTCCTAAGCTGTACATATTATGCACACATTATTATTGCCAAAACCTGGGGAAAAAAAGTGTTTTTTTTTGTTTTTTCCACATTATTTTGCATTTTTTTGTAATAAATGAGAATTTATACATGTATAGGTCACATCAAATTAAAGCCCTTTTTGTTGTCTAAAAAACGGTATATAATATGTGTTGGTACAATAAATGAGAGAGATGCAAATTGCAGTTGAACACAAACAGCAAAAAATGCAAAAATTGCTTCTGAGGCTGTGTCCTTAAGGGGTTAAATGAATATTCCAGGAAGCTGATTTGTTTTCAAACTGACCTCGCTTAATTTGCATTGTGTGAACTGCTGCTCCGTTGCATAAAAATGTAGCTATATAGTATCAGCAAGTATAATACACTGAGTGTGCGCTCACTGACATCAGGGCATTAGTTCACATGCCTGTCTGCATCAACATCAGTGATAGATGTTCAGTTCTACTTCTGAAAATTTCTCCCAAATGTTTCTATTTGAGAGCTCTGATAGGTTGAAATTAATCATCCAATTTCATGGTTTTCATGGTTGCTGTTGAGACCCATTGCATTATAAAAAATATATAAATACTGTTAATAAAACTTAATTTTTAGATCATGGTGCCCAAAAAGTAGATCATTAGATTCTGTAGAACTTCAAATCCCATGACACTTTGTCCAACCTTCACAATGGCAAAGCATAAAGGAAGTTAAGTGTAGCACTGAAATTATTTTAGGTAAGCCTGCACAACCACTTTAGCTTAACTGCTAATTTTCTGGTGGTAGGTCGTTTAAGGCAGTGTTTCCCAACCCAGTCCTCAAGGCACACCTTCCAGTTCAGGATTTAAGGATTACCCAGTTTTGTCTACGGTGTTTTTAGAAAAAAAGATAAAACACCTTAGACAAAACTGGGTAATCCTTAAATCCTGGACTGGTAGGTGTGCCTTGAGGACTGGGTTGGGAAACACTGGTTTAAGGTATGTTCAATTTAAATCTCCGAAGTTCACCATGGGAGCTATATGTAAACAGCAAAAAAATAAAAAAAATAAACAGCAAACTATAAAGTAGCCATATTATTATACACTCTTAATAATGCATAATTAATATTTATAATTATACAATAATAATGTTTTATTTTTTTATTGTTTTATTTCAATGGACTTAAAAATTCTCATCTCATACGTAGCATTTATTTTTTTATGCCCTTATCAATCTGTATTTAATCAACCTTGACGAATATACTTTCTCGTTGCAAATAAGCAGTTTAAAAGAACATTTTGTGATAAAAGAGACAAGTAATGCAAAATTAGAAAATTGGAATGTGTTGCAAACAGACCAGAATAATAAATCTCTTTATATATCTACATATAGAAATGGATATGTATATACACACACACCACGCACGCACGCACGCACACACACAGAGTGTACACAATTACCAAACTGGTAGCGTGTACAGTAAATGAATATGTTGTAAAATAAACATATTAAAAGAACACTGGCAAAGAAACAAGAAAAAGTTTCATTAAAAATAGAAAGCTCATTCAAAGTTTGCCAGTTATTAGAAGCTTCATTAAAATAGTGTGTGAATATAATTGTCAATTACTCTGACTTTTTTGCACTAACTGTGGAATACAAAAAAATAATTAGAAAAATATTATTCAAGGTGGCTATTTATGGATTTAAACTCATTTCTGTATTATATATAATATAGTACATTGAATGTGACACACAGATATATCTACATTACCAGTTTTTATGCGTACTTTGAACATGGGGTAAAAAAACTGAGAGGAATGTTGTTGAATGAACTAGGAAGAGATGCAGAGAGTGGAAAATCACCATGAATATAATTTGATAGAATATAATATGTAAGCCATAAAAGCATTTTATGTTCATAAAAATAAGATAGTCTTTGAATGTCAGTGTTTAAATTAACGGTGTATTTACTTATCACCACGAAGAGAGATGATACGAGAATATGTGAGGCTATGCTTTTTACGTAGGAGAGAACTGAAGATATAAGGTAAGGCCAGGGACTAATGAAAGTATTTAGAAAATTGGACCAATTCAATTGGATTCAATCCAATCAATGCTCCTAGCGCTTGCCGAGGACTCTGAGAACTCCAACAGACAACATCAGCATTGCGGACCCCACTTCCAGCGATGCAGCTGTGCTGGGGACTCGCCGTCTCTCACCCACCCTGGATCCATGACCAGGATCCAGCATCCCAGTGGGTGAACCTCTCCTAAATCCAGAGAGCGTAGCAGGAACAGATCAGGCTCTTATAAGAGCTTACTCTGGGGAGTAAGTGATTATAGCAATCCCCAGAGTGTAGGTATCCCTTCCCCCAAGCATGAGCCAAGGCTTCAAGAAAGGTGCAAGTAGGTTCAGGTTTATTGAGGGCTACCTGCCAGGTATTTATGCAAGTGTCCACCAGGTGGACACTCCCCTAGGGGACCTGATGGAACAATGGGACACATATTGGATATTAGCCAATCACAGACAATACAAACAAAACACTCCCACAGTGACATCACAATCCCTCCTCTCTATCCTGGAGATAATTGGGAAGTAATCAAATTATCTCCCAGGAAAGAGGCAAGACTCCATTAACCACATGGTTACAAAAAGACATAACATTACACAATGTTACAATTACTACATAAAACATATACATGCAACATATCCCCAGATAGCTTAGATCTGAGCACACATTATTACTGAATGTCGCTCAGATCACATACATACATTTAAATCACCATGGAGCCAAAGTCTTTTCCATAGTCTTTCATTACACGAATAGGCTCCATGGCATAGCTATCTGGGGTAGCACTACTCACATACTGAAAGTCCCGAACGCCCCGGCAGAAATACACAAATAAACCTTTCTGCGGGGTAAAATACAGCTATCAGCACAGGGGCCATAGTCGGAAGGCAGGAGGCTAGCCAGTAGTCCCCTCCAGGGCACTTCATCACAAGCAACACGCCAAAAATGGAAACCACAAAAACGTGGGCTAAAATCTAAAATGAGAAACTGTACATGCTAGTCTGCATATCAAATCACAGCATTGGGATTGTGGTAGATGTTCTCCAAATTTCAGAACTAAATTGTATTTGTAATCACTTTACCCTTGTGCAGATGATGCTTACCACTAATCTCGAGGCATATGTCTGTCTTTCTGTCTTTGGAACAAAAACATGCATACGTCCAGGCACACCTAATACTTTCTTAATAACAGGCAGTTTTTGGGGGGGGGGCACGACCTTTGTCAAGACTTGAAAAAGGCACAGGATAGTGCCAAAACATTGTATTTTCCTCTTAACTCCAAATAAAAGATTGTTATTAAGAAACCATTGGGTGTGGCTGGACGTATGTTTTTGTTCCAGTTGGATTGTTTGGGAGTTGGTTCTTCTGGTTTGGAGCACCCCAATGGGAGTATTCCCCTAGCGATTGTGTGCATTGCCTCTTACACTCTGTATCTGTTTGTCCAGTTTAAATATACATATTTCATTTGTTTTAAAATGTTAACATAGATGTGTGGAAAGCAAGGAGGATGCTAATTGTGCCACTAGGTAGTAAACACATTAGTTAGAAGTGCATTTTGAAGTTTTAAACAGCGTACACAACTCAACAGGAAATTGTTACTGCAATTAGGCACCAAGTTGAGTTAAAATGCACGAAGAAAAGCAGGTTTACATAGAAGACATGTAGGAGTTTCATTTATGCAATTTCCTACTCTACAAATATATTAAAGGTAATGACTGCATTGAACACAAAGCAATTTCCCTATTCAACATACGATTTTCATATGTCTACAGGAAGTTATTATCTAGAAAATAGTAATAAGGAAATACGTGTTGACAAAGTGGTGAGGGTTATTGATTTTTCCCATTACATGTATACTTGAGTGATCACTAGGTTTATGTCCGTTTTGTAGTTAGAAAAATACTAATGTTGTAACAAAAAGATTTACCGTGAGATGGATACAATTCTTACTGCTCAGAATGTTGATTAACACAAACCATATAAACAGTTCTGGAAGAAAAGAGGTATTTTTTTTTCTGGCAGAAAAAAAATGCATATTATGTAAGTAACTTCAATTAATGTCACATTTAGGACACTATTTATAAAATATCCTAAACTCACAATTTGGAATTGACTATTACGTTTAAAAAAAAATTACTTAATTTTTAAAAATAATTTTAAAGGGTTATTCCAACTAAAAACAACAGACAAATTAGTCATTCCCATTCTGGTTCTCATGCCTCAAACTCAGAAAAATAAAATAAAGATAACACATATCTCTGTTCCAGTATCAAGGCCAAGTTCTCCTCGCAGCCTGATCCTCCTTCACTAATCAGATGCATCATCACTGTAGAGGGAGGGATCTAAGCGAAGGTAGAACATAGGCAGCACAGAGGAGGACAGTGCCACCAGTTTGATGCCTGTCACCAGCACCAGCTGTACATTCTGACGATAGACGTCCAATATTGACAGAATCGACATTAGCCAGCCCAGATCTCTTATTCTATTCTTGCTAATGAAGCCCCAATGACACTGCCAGAGGTGGGTTTACTCCACTGTCACCAAATGGAGCTAAACTTGTTAAATTCAACGACCCATAGTGAAGCTCTGACACATACAGACTTTAAGCACCATGACCACTCTGGAGTAACCATTTAAGCAATTCAATTATAGATACCTAGTAAACATAATGGATTTCAGTCATTAATGCAATTCTGCAATATACCCAAATATATTCACTAAATTCAGCAGGTTAATACCAATCTGACTTCCTGAAACAGCCTAAGATTTATCAATAAGATATAAACTAGTTTACCATTCCCTAGCTCGTTATAGCTGATTAATGACTATATTTTTCAATCACTTCATTTAGCTGATGGTCATTTTACAAGGCAAAATAGAAAAATATTTTTTTGTTATTTTTCAGAAAGTCCTCAAGTCATACCTCACTAATGATATTTAAAATGCACCCACCTTTATACTTTTATAGCAATTGTCTTCCTGCATGTAGTTCCAGACTGTAAGCTTGTAGGCAAGGAATTCATCTCAAAATGTATAGGCAGGGATGGCATAACAGTGGCCTGGGCCCCCGAGCAAAATTAGGACCTGGGCCCCCTGCAGACCAATATATATCTGGTATATATGATAGTGTACATGTACTGTGTATTTGATTATATATCCATGTAAAGTGAATGTTTGCTTCTGTGTGTATATTCGCCGTGAATCCTAGTGTAAGTGAATATATGTATGTTTTTGTGTGTAGTGTCAGTGTGTGTGGATTAGCTTTGTAGAAAGGTTTAATAAACGTAATACATTTATTGTTATTTTTCCTGTTAGAGTAAGCTGTATATATATATATAATTTAATGTTCTGTACATAACAAAATGATAACAAACGAAAAGCAGTACTCTGTTTATACCTGCTGTACAAAAAGACCAGATCATTTCTTCCACAGCAAATTTATTAAAACAAGTTCAAAGCTAAAGGAAGATAGCCTGTTCTCTCCAAATAATACCAATTTAGGTCAAAATTAAATAAAAAGTACAATGTAAATAATTATATTTGATGTAAAATAAATTTAGAGATAAACAGTGCATTGATCAATTAGAATCTCGGCCTGTAATCTGGTTGTTTGATTTGCAAGCCATTATCTCCTTGTATACTCAACATCAAATATAATTATGACTTAATTATAAAACAACTTGAAGCGAAAGGATGTCTAAATTGAATACTTCACAGAAATAATACTGCAACAATTCATAATACAAAACTAAATGTCAGCTATATTAGATTTGAAGGAACCTGCTTCTTTTACAATAATGAATGCCGCGAGTAAACATATATAAAATCGTGTATAGAGTGTACTTATATTTTCTTTCCTCTAAAGGGCCAAACTCTAATCACTGAAATGACTCATATGACTGCAGAGAGTACCTTGCCACCTCTCTCCTTTCCTTTAGTGGCTTAAGTGCATCGATTTACAAATATCCCACCA
The DNA here is from genome assembly GCF_036172605.1 of Pelobates fuscus. Taxonomy (NCBI): domain Eukaryota; kingdom Metazoa; phylum Chordata; class Amphibia; order Anura; family Pelobatidae; genus Pelobates; species Pelobates fuscus. The sequence goes on from NC_086318.1 coordinate 411,407,164, forward strand.
TTATAAGTCAGCCTCCCGACTGTGACACAAAAAGATGGGTTTCTACTAGAGGCATTAACAACGGGGGGCTATAAGGGCTAGAGCCCTGAGTCTTGGGCAGTAAAGATGTCTTACTAGAGGCATTACAACTATTAGGCCCAAATCTCCCAGGCAGCTGCTGGCCACGTGCGCCATTTAAGGTAGCTGCAGAATTTAGCAGGCTGCATTCAGGGTTAATGGTGGTGTATTTGCAGAGTGAGGGTCACAACCTGGCACAGGAGGGAAAGGGGTAAGAGGAGTGCAGTCTGCAGATAGGGCTTGGCTTCAAAGAGTGCAGAGTGCAGCCTAGGAGGATGTTGACAATGTGCAGGAGATAGAGAGGAACCTGGTTTATTATGTATCAGGCTGAACACAAAGGGACACTACAGTCATCCAAACCAGCTCAGCTCATTAAATTCCAAACACTATATTCCTTAAGCAACCTATGGCACACTGAGAAGTGTCTTAAATGTTCTTCATTATAAATTCTTATCCATGTAATGCCAGTCTGAAGTATATCTATTGTAATGCACCATGTACATAATACATAAAACAATGCATTTAAAAAAAAAAATAACAATAAATAAAAAAAATAACAAGGTAGTAATATTTTCCATTATATAGTTCCTTTATCAGTTGCAAAATCCCAGCTTCTGCATTAGGGTGCACAGCATTATTTTTGGAGAAAAAAAGGAGATATTGTAAGTTGAAAAGCAGACGCAGAATGAGAGAACTTATGAAACAATACTATTTATCTCCAGACACCCAGAAATAATTGTAATTACTTCTAGGTTTAATGTTTCCCATTTCTACACAAATCATTAAACTATGTGTAAATTGACTGTTGGGTGATCTCAGCCATTAATGAAGTTACACATCAGGAAGAGCCACTTAACGATCTGATATTGCAGGAATCAAACCATAAAAAAACCGTACAAAGTCAAATTATTCCAATATTTACACATCAATAACTTTTAACTATTACACATTAACATGACTTTATTCTATCAGTCCTTATTTTCACATACAGACAATATACTGGCATTCGTGGGATGGCTTCCATTTTCTAAAATTGTTTATAAAGCTATACACACGAAAGATATATTTCTAATTAACTATAACTGATTTTCAATACATTAAACAGTCTAAAATTGGGCTTATACTGAAATGTATTATTCTGCCTTTTGTACACTAGCTATAATTTGCCTTATGTTGTTCTGGAACATTAATTTGCCCAATAATATAGGAAATGGCTTTTGTAAAAAAAAAAGTCATAATACATTAAACACATATAATAATTAAGCTAAATATAGATACATTTTGATAATAGATTATTTTTATTATGGTAACCTTTTAAAAACAATAAAGAACAGGGACTTTTCAGCAGACGTTGGAGTCATAGTTAGATGGTAACAACCAGTACAGAGACAGGTATTTCTTTATATTTTTGTGTATTTAATTGGGCATTAATCTCGCAGTGACTTATATACAATCGTATGATTTAAGTAATATTTCTTGCATGCTTGTTCTATGTTAATAGCGTTGATTTTTTATGGTTTAATACACCATTAAGTCTGATGCATTGAGATTTTAGAGCAAATTTAGTTACCGGTCATTTGATACAGTTGAATGAAAGAAAATATCAATCAATAATGTCACAGAGCCCTACAAAAATCCATCTTCTAACAAAAAAGGCATTCAAAAAAGTATTAAATAGCTACATTGTATTTCTGATTATTTTGATGATCAAATTAATTATTATTAGTAGGAGTAGTAGGAACGATAGTAGCAGTAGAAATAGTACATCATAGTGTTATACCATGAAACGTCTATCACAAATCATATATAAAGTGAGCTTAGCTCAAGTAGTAGATTCGCAGCAATAATCTATCAATGTATAGACGTGCATTTATTCTGCCGGATTTTCATTTTAATGTACGCTTTAAACTTTATGTTTAACAGATACACGCCAGTTGTTTCAAAGAATATGCTTAATCATATAAAATAGAATTCTGCTAAACCAGGGGAAAGTTAAAGTGCAAAATACTGAAGAAAAACAGAAACAATGTGTTAACCATTTTCCTTCCAACAAAATGCATACTACAGCATAAAATAAAGTGTCAAATAGTTCATGGGGGTGGGTAAGGGAGAGCTAAGAGTAAAATCTGTAAATGTGTACCTAATCAGGCTTTATTGAGTTGCGCCTCAGATACACTAACTGGAATGGACAAAAAACGAAAATGGTGACCCACCATTACCACTGTTCTCTAAAATTCCTTCCCCCTTATCTGTTATTTCTTATCTTGGCCATTTCAGTTAGTGTATCTGGAACCTACTGTGTCACAGTTTTCTAGTAGTCTTATCTACAGGGTTCATGCCCAGGATAGACTGGTACCTGAGGCAGGCCTCTATTTTGTCACCTAATATATATGAGAACATTCTTTTTCTGATTCTATTAAAATTGTTCAGACCCTGGCAAGATTATGGATATCATATATCCTTGGAATATTTTTTCCTAAGATAATTCTGTTAAGGATGAATGCATAAATAAAACACGTATTTTTTTAGTAAATGTATTTAATATTGTTTTTTAACTGTTTTGAAACTGTTTTGTCCTGCATTCATATGCCGTTGATTCATCATTTCATATAAATGATATGCTAATTTTTTTTTTAACACAAAGAACTTGATTGATATGGATCAATAAAACAATTAAACACTGTATATGATTATTGATATCTATATGGATTCACATTCTTAAAGCTGCTTATGGGGAAAGGCATACCAATTAAAAATAGAATTGTAATTACATGGACATAATTAACTGCATGCATTGATCAATGTAAGGTGAAATTAGTACTATTTCTGCTTTCTGGGATTTTTTTTGTTTATTTTTATCACGCCGAAAATGTGATTTAGTGGATTCCATAAAATTTGAGGTCAATGGATAATTGTAAAAATATCAGAAAATAAATTGTGTTTTTTATACAATTTAAAATTGTAGAAGAATGGCAGCAATCTAGAAGAAGCGCACATAAAAAATGACAAAAAAACAAACAAACAAACAAAAGAAAATATGCACTGTTTATATATACTCTATCTTGTGTAAAAATAATTATTTAGATTCAGTTTTTTCATGAAAATTAAATATTTTGTCAGAATTATGTTTTGTTTCTACTTCAGGCAATTGAAATGAAATTTGGTCAGTAAAGCCTCATTAAGATTGTTAGTCATGGCAATATGCAGTAAAAACGCTCTAGCCCTTTTCTCATACAAAAAAAAAAAAATAACATGACGTGCTGGAAGAGCATGTAATGTCCATGCTCAACAATCAGATAACAGACTTACTGGGTAGATTGATTTTTCTAACAAGCGTATTTCAAGGTGTATTTTGTTTGCTGGTGGTAGGAGAGACAATAGCCAACATTTAACCCCTTAAGACCGCAGCCAAATGTACAAGTTGTGATCAAAACAAAACGTAAACAAAACCTGGGATTTGCGCTATATGTCTGTCCAACCATAATTCACCTCTTTCATAGTAAATGCACCCCCTTATTATATATCATTTTCTTCAGGGGAAACAGGGCTTTCATTTAATATCAAATGTTTAGGTATGAAACATAATTTAATATGAAAAAATGGGAGAAAATAAGAAATGTTGTTATTTTTTTAGTTCTACATGACATTTTAACTGTCAATGTCATAATACTGTTTGCTTTTACTGCATTAAAATACACATATTTGTATTCATCAAAGTCTCACGTGTAAAACAGTACCCCCTATGTACAGGTTTTATGGTGCTTTGGGAAGTTACAGGGTCAAATATAGCACGTTACATTTGAAATTGAAATTCGCCAGATTGGTTACGTTGCCTTTGAGACTGTATAGAAGCCCAGGAATTAAATTTACACCCATAATGGCATACCATTTGCAATAGTAGACAACCCAAAGTATTGCAAATCCAGTCTTTTTTAGTAGCCATTTGGTCACAAACACTGGCCAAAGTTAGCGTTAGTATTTGTTTGTGTGTGAAAAATGCAAAAAACGCCAATTTTGGCCAGTGTTTGTAACTAAGTAGCTATTAAAGAAGACTGGAAATACCCCATTTGCAATACCTTGGGTTGTCTACTATTGCAAATGGTATGCTATCATAGGGGTAATTTTGATTCTTGGGCTACAATAGGGTCACAAAGGCAACGTAAGCAATCTGGCAAATTTTAATGTGAAAAAAATGAAACACAAGCCTTATATTTGACGCTGTAACTTTTGAAAACACCATACAACCTGTACATGAGGGGTACTGTTGTACTCGACAGACTTCGCTGAACACAAATATTTGTGTTTCAAAACAGTAAAAAGTATTTCAGCAATAATATCGTCCGTGTAAGTGCTGTTTGTGCGTGAAAAATGCAAAAAAACGTCACTTTTACTGGCGATATCATCATTGTAATACATTTTACTGTTTTGAAACACTAATATTTGTGTTCAGCGAAGTCTCCCGAGAAAAACAGTACCCCCCATGTACAGGTTTCATGGTGTCTTGGAAAGTTATAGGGTTAAATATAGTGCTAGCAAATTAAATTCCCTATACTTTTGGCATGGGTTGTCAGGCAGGTCCCACTAATTGTTATTAATTAGGATACCTAATTATGTAAAAATATTACATAAATATATGTGTAGAATTAATATATGTATATATACATATGTGTATATATATGTATATATAAAAAAATCCAAATAGATGGCTGCACTCACGGTTTTAAAAGTCCAAAGTTTATTGAAGAATAATTAAAACATCAGCGATCAACGTTTCAGTCCTACTTGAAGGACTTTCATCAGGATCATGATATATATATAATGTTTTTTAATATTTTTATTTATATATGGGTATATATATAGTGATATATACGTATATATTTATGTATATAGATATATATATTATTTCGTTCTACATGTATTTTGATATAAATATATATATATTAATATCACAATACAGTTAGAACGAAATAACACACATCTATATATTTTAAAATTATTTATTTTTAATTATTTTTTAATTTTATTTTTTTATGTATTTACATATATTCTTTTTATATTATATATAAATATATATATATAACAATAATTATATATATATATATATATATATTTAATCAGTATCAGTCTATCAGTCTACGTGTAATTTGAAATTAATATATATATATATATATATATATATATATATATAATTATATATATATATATATATATTAATAGTAAAATACACCTAGACAGTGTATGTGTGTGTATGTATATGTGTATATATATATATATACTTAGATCATATATATATATATATAACATATATATATATGATCTAAGTATATAATTATTTTTTTTTAACTTTTTTTTAATTTTATTTCAGCCAGCAGGGGGACTAACTGTCATTACAGTTAGTCCCCCTGCTGGCAATGCAGCAGCCAGCTATCCCGGCCATGTGATTGTGAGGTCCTCGCAAGGACCTCACTCTCACATGGCCGGGGGGGGGGGCTGCTGGAGGGCGGATATGCCGTGGGGGGACTCCCTGGGAGTCCTCCTAACCGCGATCGTCGGCATGGGATCGCCGGCGACCGGGTAAGTAAAAAAAAAAAAACGGAGGGCGTACGATTACGCCCGGCGGCGTTTAGAGCCGGTTAAAAAAGGACGTAATTGTACGCCCTCCGATCTTAAAGGGTCAATTGATAAAACCATGGCAAAACATTTAGATTAACAGAAACACCTGAGCATTGCTATTTTTTAAGGACTGTGATTTAGGCCCAATTGAGATTGTTTATTATGAAAAGACATAAAATGTTACCTGTGTTGATCTGTACGGTATAAATAGAGCATTTATGTGTACAATCGATGGATAGTAAATATAAAAATATAATTTTACTTTGGATTAGCAACAGTTACGTAAGCATGTCATTTACCATGTATTGGTTCCCAGAGTAGACATGTGATATGTGAATGTTGGGCTTCATTTAAAGTCTAATTTTAAATTGCAAGGACTAAAATTGGCTTTCTACTAACGACTTTAGATTGATTAGTATAAGTTAATGAATAAAAACAATATTTGTGGGTTTATTTTTCAATACAGACATATAGTATGAATGCATCAACTATATTTAAAATAGCCTTGCTTTATAAAATTGGATATACAGATGCTTATGGTATAATGCATGAGGAATAGGTAAGCATCCTCTGAGGATGCCAAGGGCACTTCATTCTAACAAGGTCGACTGTCTCCTAGTAATGGCCACCTAGTCTGATATTGCAACTATATCCATCATTTTCATGACACAAATACAATGGCAACTTGTTAGCCTTGCATTTCCAAGAAAATAAATAAGCATTTAAAAAAATAATGATGTAGTCAACATGCAGTACATTAAAAGGAAGAGGATATTCATGTGATTGGCATATCACTAATACTTCTTTTCAAAATTTTATTTTTTTCAGCAACAATATAGTCTTTTGGGTTTCTGAGTCTCCTTTGTCTGTACGGCTAGTACTATATAGAGTAAGCTAAGTAAATATTAGGGAAACTGAAGCTATGATGAACACAATAAAGCCATAAACACAAAAAAAAAAAGTATCAATTTTGTTTTACTTGTAATGTTGCTTATTTAAGGCTACATGCCCTGTATATCAGTGTAATGTTAATATGGAAAAAATAAATCATTAGTTGATATTGAAAGCTGAGGTTTTGAAACAAACTTTAAATGATAAAACTTATAGCAACTGAATATACACATATAGACATATACATGACCACATAACTAGAAAGCTAGACAGACACATTGGACACATTGGCACACACTATACTGGGATATTCATTTTGCAATGAACGGCAATTCGTCCTCATCTGGGCTGATCAGGTGATCATTCGAATAACTGAAATCACACAACAAATGAAACACGCAATGGCATGTTTCTGTTGATTCTTGATTCTGAATTCCACTTGTGGCATCAAACAAATTGTTGATTTTATTCACAGAGTAAGTGAGAAAAAAGTAAAAAAGTAGAAGCAGAACATCTATCTATAGTTATATATTTGTATATTATATATCTATTGGTTTATTTTTCTCGCTTAATCTGTGAACCAATGAGTCTGTAATACGTTTACTGTAAAACATATACATAATATTTTGGTTCATGTGATAGATTTTTCCGAATGCATTCTTCCAATGCACACACATTTATACAAACATGGATACATGGGCAGTCAAACTCACACACACACACACACACGCACACGCACACACACACACACACACACACACAAAAATAGATAGATATATCAGATGGACAGACAGATAGAGATGCACATTAGTTATATCTGTGTAGCAGTGAGCAAAATGTGCATTCAACAAGACAAAATATTAATCCCGCTAGAAATAGTGTAAATGTAGTTTAAAAAAGGCATCCTACTTTTAACTTAGTCCCAGGATCCCAGAGCTTTTAAGGCTAATGTACCCTTTTTAAAACATTGAAAAAAAAAATAAAGCAGCATAAAAATGACTAACAATAGACAGAACAATCTTTTACTGTCATCTACAAAATATTAATCTAAAGAGTGTTTGGGACATCTGTGTAGCAGCATTATAATGCATAAACCATACTAATGGAATGTCTGGCAAATGGATCAACAATAAGGAAGATGCTCTAGAAAAATAATTAGTTAGAAGGAGGAAGCATCAAGTTTTTGTTATGAATACAACCCCAGGTTCTTATACCTCACTAGTACAGCTGTTATTTTACATACAATATATGGGAGATAAAGTTATGAAAAGGGTAATCTAGTAGAGTTATTATTGTTGTTATTATTCTTTATTAGCTTTTCCAATAACTAGAAAATGTCATAGCTCCAGAAAAACAGGCATAGAAACATGACGAACACAAACAGTACGTAGATATATTGTAACATGAGAAAATATTTAGCAGGCATGTGCATTTGTGGTCAAAGGAGAGCCACTAAATGTTGATTTTATTTATAGAACTAGTGAGACATGACCAATCAAATGAAAGAAAGGCAGATCAGTAAAATAGCAGTAAAATATATTGGTTACTTATTCTCACTTGATCTGTGAACCAAATGGCATAAAAATGCATCTATCTGCTAAAGACATATGTAATATGTATATTCTGTAGTACACAGATTATCTATATTTGTTTGTTTGAATAACATTTCTCTAAATTTTTACATGGTCAAAATTCACCCAAACCAAATGTCACATGGAAAACCCCGAACAACCCAAAACAAAATATTTTTCGACAATTCAGTTTGGACGAAATCTATTTTTTTTTTTGCCATATACAAGTTTAGTATTATGGATTCTGCTTCTGTAAAGCATTACAGTTAAGGCAGAGGTTGGAATAATGGAGACACAAGCTTAGGGTAATGCACAGAAGAGAAATATTAACAGTAAATGAAGCAATATTAGAAACATTGGTTGGCGAAAGTGCAGTGCCAATGGAGGTAAGGAGATAGGCAACAAGTGTTTTTGAATAGGTGGCTTCCAGATTGGACATTACTAAATATATTAGTATTTAAGCTATGTTTGGTGGAATTAATTATGGCTTCTGGAAATTTTCTGTAACTAAACGCATTAAGATTTAGTGAGCGGTTGAATGCACATACGTAGAAAACTTAGGAAAGGATGGAGTAGAATATATTTTGAAACAGCAAGCTTTGAATATAGAAATGATAGAGACATCTTAAAAGTTTAATGTCAATTAAAATATGCTTTTGGGAGGTCATCAACAGCTCAGATGTTCAGAAGATAACATTATGCCATCCATGAAATGTTTCTGTTAATCTGCTACTACTACAACATAGTAAAAATCATGATACAAACATCACACATGGTGATCTTTCCTCCCATTGACATTTTTTCTTACAACCCACTCTATTCACAACCAACTTTATAAATTTTAAAGGACCACTCTAGTGCCAGGAAAGCATACTCGTTTTCCTGGCACTAGAGTGCCCTGAGGGTGCCCCCACCCTCAGGGACCCCCTCCCGCCCGGATCTGGAAAGGGGAAAGGGGTTAAATCTTACCTTTTTCCAGCGCTGGGCGGAGAGCTCTCCTCCTGCTCTCCTCCTCCGATCCGCCTCTTCTCCTCCCCGTCGGCTGAATGCGCACGCGCGGCAAGAGCTGCGCGCGCATTCAGCCGGTCACATAGGAAAGCATTCATAATGCTTTCCTATGGACGCTTGCGTGCTCTCACTGTGATTTTCACAGTGAGAATCACGCAAGCGCCTCTAGTGGCTGTCAGTGAGACAGCCACTAGAGGAAAAAGGGGAAGGCTTAACTAATTGATAAACATAGCAGTTTCTCTGAAACTGCTATGTTTATAAAACAATTAGTTAACCCTAGCTGGACCTGGCACCCAGACCACTTCATTAAGCTGAAGTGGTCTGGGTGCCTAGAGTGGTCCTTTAAGCTTTTATAAAGTGGGGTGTAAAAAGGACTTTTGCACAGCTTGTACCTATTCATATTAACTTGCTTATAATTTGCTATAAACATAATTGTGATAGTGATAATATATAATTAGGTATATATAATAGGTTAGACAAGGTGTAACTCCCTAATTGTTTGAATAAAAAAGCAATATTCAGACCCAGCACTAGAGACCCACAAATTAGACCTTATACCTGGTCAGTTCTATGCTATGCATAATAACTGTGTATTTGTAATGTGGAAACAATATACTTAGCAGCCCTAAATGAACTACTTCAAAGTTATTCATTAATGTGAGAATTGTTGGGAATGTAACATGAATTAAAAGTGAATTTCAAATGTAAGGACAAAATAGTGAAAAACAAATCTCCAAGTCAGCTAAGTTACTTTGGCCTCAAATATAAACGTCACTTTGAATTCCATTCAATTTTCACTTTAGTAAATAATCCTGTTTGTGTTTCCTTTTCTATAACAATTAATAATAATTAATTTTATTATAAAAAAAATCAGATCCACTTCTATTCTGTAGCCACAAGATGTGACAAACATGATAAAATAAGATTGCAAAAAATATATCTTCATCAGCATAAATAGAAAACAAGGACACAAGCTGACATTAGGGGAAAGAAAATTAAATCAAATTGCCGCAATTATAAAATAATAGGGTCAAAGATGACATTTTAAGTTTGTATCCATTAATTAAAATTAATGACTTTAGACAAGTGTTGCTTGACTGATGAAATACAATAGCATGTCTAAATTCATTATTTTTATAACAACAGATCAGAAATTGAAACAGCTCCATTCATTTATTGGAAAGCTTACACATATACAGTATTCATGCACTGGGAATAAAGTTGTAGCCAATATCTTCTCATGTTTCATTTCAGCAGCTTTGTGAAAGGGTTATTGATCACTTAACCTTAGAAACTTTGCACAAACGTCTAAGTGTATTGTCTGGAACTTTGTGTTATAATGAACTTAGAGTCTGATTTTTGCCAAATTCCATAGAGGGTAAAACTCGTTTTAACCATGCTGTCATTTACAGACAGTCATCGTCTTGTTGAATCTTGGGTCTGCTCATTTGGTACGGCAGCAAAAACACATTGACAGTAAAACATGTCACCAGGTCATATGGTAAGGTATTGTACGGGTTAAATGATTAGTGTTAGGTTACCATAAGGTGAAGTTTTAGTGTAGTGTAGAGGTTAATGTGTAATGTAGAGGTTAATGTTATGTGTAGTATAGGGACTATTATGAATTATAGAAGTAAAGGGTTTTTGTATGGCGTAATGAAGGGTTAATGATTAGTGTAGTCCATTAAGGAGTTACTCTAAGCCATGACCACGTAGGTGTTTTAAGTGGTCATGGTGCCTGAAGTCTGTATGTGCAGAATTTCTGTTTGAAAAATGGTTTCCACTTTAACCCCTTAAGGACCAAACTTCTGGAATAAAAGGGAATCATGACATGTTAACCTTAAGGGGTTAAGGGGAAACAGGGCCGGGATCCTCTTAACATCATTACCACAACAGCAGGCTGTACTGGTCAAGATGCTTGGAATAAGCTTTAAGGTCATGTATGGGTTCAGAGGAGTTCTTTACTATAAGGGAAGCACTTGGACATGCACATTCCAATGTTGCCTGCTTTTACTGAGAGTTACAGTCCTGTGCATGTCATTCATTTTTTTTGTATAGATCCCCTTTAAGAAATGCACATTCTGTATTTGCTCACACAAACCCTATTTTCCTCAATGCAGTCTTAGTGGTATAACCTTAATATGTCTAAATGAATATAATTTATTGGTAGTCCTCTGAAATACTACCTATTTTTTTTTCTTCCTACTCAGATAAAACATACAAAATACATTTTGCCTGAAATTATCATACCTTGTCTTATCAGAGTGCACCATTCACATCGATAACATCCCATTTTAAGAAATTATTTTAAATAATTGTTAAATACCGGTTAGTTTTTCTTTCCCGATTTTACAGTGAATATGCAATATATGTTGACTCCACTGAGCTCATTTTAATTTCATAGATGTATTTAAAATGATGTACGGGTTCTAGCATGAATTATCAAAACAATGATATAATGCTCTTTTTAATTAAGAATAATTTACATCTACATTTAGTTCCCTAGAAATTACACAATTAAATAAAACATTGAAAATCACCTATAACTTGTTTAAAAATGTTCATGTTATAACCCTTTTTTAAATTTGTATTCTTCACACTCAAGTTCCCTCTGCCTCCACCCTCCCTTTCTTCCCCCTCTCCCAGCATTAAAAGTGTTAAAAAAAACTCAACTGATTCTAGCACCAATTTCCCTCTGCGCTGGGTAGGCACTCTTCCCCCTCAAACATCATCCGATGGGGGGAAGCTAATGTGCAAGAGCATTTTACTGACGCTGGTTGTCCTCATGCCGAGTCTAAGGATTTCCAGCATCAGTTAGCAAGCAGGAAGTGCCTTTAGTGTCTGCCTGATTGACAGTCACTAGAGGCAGTCTTAGTCCTGCAATTTACTTATTTCAGTTTATATAAAAAAAAAAATTTTAATTCACTCAAATTCACATTTTTGAAGACATCGCTTGCCTACCTTTTTCCACCCACCCTTTTTGAGATCCACTTTTGGTCATATTGTCAGTTATTGGACCCAATGCTCATCACTTTGCAACTGTCTGTAGTAGCTAGCCCTAACAATGGCCCTAAAACTCACCCTAAAATCTAGAACTCTTGCCTTCAAATATCACATAATATAAAACAGTAAAGCGTGTATTTGGATAAAACAAATAGCATCTCATTCTCTGGTCTCTACAATATCTCCAGAAACCCTTCAACTGCATTATTTTCCTATAATACTCACTTCAACATTATGTATTCTCTCTCTCTCAGCAGCTCTGCTGTGTATAGGGCAACTTATATAAATTTATGTAAATGTTTCATTTCAGTATATTAGAGAATGTGCAATAAAAATGCATATTTTATATATGGCTTTGAATTTTACTCTGATTTAAAGAGATAGAATTTTACATACATTATTTTACACTTGACTGAATAATTTGGGGGAAACTATTTTTATTATATTTATACTTAATTTCTCTATAGATATTAATGTCACTCACTTAAATTAAAAAGTAGTTATGGTAGGGTGTGTAACTGCACTCTATCCCTTTAAGCAGTATGTAGCTGGGTGCAACTCAGACAGTCTCAGTACCAGAGACCAAAATGCTGAATAACAAAATAGAGGTACTCCAAGGTACAAATCAGGCAATTTTATTGAACCCACTCCATTGCAACGTTTCGACCTACAAAGACCGTGTAGGTCGAAACGTTGCGATGGAGTGGGTTCAATAAAATTGCCTGATTTGTACCTTGGAGTGCCTCAACTTTCCTTCTATTTTGTTATTCTCTTAAATTAAAGGCACAAGTAAAGCAAGAGCCAAGGAATTGGTAAAAAGAATGAAAGAGGGGATATTTGGACAAAAAAAATCTCCAACTCAACTACAGAGATAGCATTCTGCAATTGGATACTTAATTCACTAAAATTCACAAATGTATTCACTAAGCTCTACGTTTTCGTGAAATAAATCCAGATGGAAAAACAGAGACAAAAATAATCAAGTTGTGATTGTAATTCCAGTTCGGCTAATTTTGCCTATGTTTTTAAGTTGTAAAAATTCAGATTTTTGTGAATAAGCCTTTCACCTTTTAATGAATCAAACCCAGTATGTGTGACTGCATTTTGGCACTGATGCCCACCTATTGAACCTTGGGGTTTACATCCACAGGAAATATAGACGGATGCTGGGTATTCCTTCTATAACGTCTCTGTATGTGTTTGTTTGCGTATTCATCTTCCATTACAGGACCAAGTATCCTATTAATTTCATTATTCTCGTTTACTAATTTAAACTTTCGTGTGTAGTGAGCTCTAGAGTGTATGAATTGTTCATTCAGTGCAACATTTACAGCCATTATTTTATACGCTCTTTGATAAATATTTTATTTCATTAAGCTTTTTGGGGGCCTCCCAACTGAGATGAATTGCTTTCAAGTTTCAGTGAGTCACCCGATATTTGTTGAGAAGGCAGCACCATCTCTCTAATAACACTGGAATATATAATAAATTATCATCTACCCTTCAGTCAATTTTAATAAACCCGTGTGTTTTTCAATCAGCAAAAATAGTACACAGAGGAGAGAAAATAATATATGGATTGAGAACTTTTAAAAGGCTCCTTAAATGATTAATAGTCTCTTTTGCACGTAAAACTATGTACATGAACAGATAACAAATCCCAAGAGAATGATTAAAAAAATAATCCTTTCTTTATTGTTTTATGTTTTTAAACCAGTCACATATTCTAGCTATATATCACTGCTATCTAAATATGATAGAAATATAACATAAGCAAAGCTACAACCCTTGTTAGGATAAAATTCAGGACTGTAACAAACAACGGGTTTTGACTTCCCCAAGCAAACAAGAAAGCTTAAATTCCCATGAAGCAGTTCTCTGTTGCTGTAGCAACCTTCCAAGGTAGCACAAAAAGGGCTCATCTTTATGCAACACGGTTTTTCTAGAATCTATCATTCTGAATCTGACAGTGTGCTATCGTTTCTAGTCTGCCGTGACATTTCTTATGAAATACAATGTAGACAATATTTTCGCATTTAAATATCAAATCAGTCAATATTGCTGCAGCTAACCGAGATTCAGAATCTATAAATAAACAGCGTAAATCACGGAAAACTGAAAAAAAAATATAAGTGCAAATAAAGATAAGATTAATGCTAGCTATTGTTTGCCTCATGCTAACTGTCAGCTACATCACATATCCAAAATAAATCCTATTGATATGGTCGTCTTGCCAAAAAGAAGGGGTGTAATCGTGAAACAGTGAGCTGTATTGACTTGCGAATCAAAATGTAAAATATAAGCATAAACAGTCATTTTGACTGGAATGTCACTGCAATGTGCTGCTTAGTGAATAGGACTCTTCTCTCCTACTCACTTACACCATGCAGTCTTGCACTAATAAATCTACATGTGCAATTATCATGTTAATATGGGAAATAACAAGGAAAGCGTCAGGAGAGTGTCATTACTGATGCTTGCAATTAATGCTCGTAAAGTGCACTATTAATAACAAGTATTACAACCCACGGAATGCGAGTTCTTCATATGGAAATATTCTGTGATTTGGATCAAGTGTACTGCGCAATAATTAGATTGTTCTTTTTTTTTTTGCTAATTTGATTTTTATATGCATAATGATAAATACCTGGACCCTAGTTTTAAAGGATTATTGATTGGCCAAAATTGAATAATTATGCAAATGCGTATGAACACAATGCTGACCTTGCAACAACCTTGTTTTTTTTTTTTTTTTCTACAAAATCCAAAGTATTCATGGTTCATTATTGTATTAACTCATTTGCCATTTTGGCAGTTTTGCCATGCTTTTGTTCCCCTGTAATACAATTTATATGATATATTGTTTTATAGGACTTTCTTCTGGTACCCTGTATATACACATATCACAACATTATGAAGGCATTACAAAAATCATAGTTTTGCTTATAACATCTTCACAATTAGTGCAAAAAACAAACAAAAGAAACACAAACTGAAAATAGATTCACTTGTTACTTCTGACGGTTAAAATGTCTCATGTGAAAAGTTATTATTTTTAGTAAATTATGGAACAGATATAACAAGGAGTGAATTCTAGTATTACAGCTTTGCAAAATGTAGTTACTGATAAAATAAGTTAAATAGCAGTCACATAATTCAAATCCACTACACAAAAGTATATATTTATAGAAATTATGTCCGCCCCTCTCCCCCAGAGACTAGCATTTTGTCAAATATTATGGTTATATTTTTTTGTGTGATTTTCACACATTTATTTGTATGGGGAATTTCACAGACCATGTGTTAAATAGGGGTATAACTATGAAACCGCTGGGCCCCAACGCAAGAATTATAGAAGGACCCCCTGTGTCACTCCTCTTCGCTTCCCCTAAGCAACAAACCTGGTTTAGGTTGCGTTGTGTGAGAGTGTGGTGGTCGACTGAGTGTGATATGAATGTGTGTAGTTGCTTGAGTGTGATTGTATGGGTCCGCATGGACTTGCTGAGTGTAATTGTGTACAGAAAACAGAAAGAAGGAACATCAAAGAGAGCTAAAGAAAAGAAAGAAACCCAGAGAGTGTGAAAGAGAGTTAGCCAGAGGAGACAAAGAGGGAGGGAGACAGAGAGGCACACAGCAAAAAGAGCCATAGACAGACAGCGACGGTGAGACAGAATTCCAAAGAAAGAGATAGAGAGACAAAGGGAGAGAGAGCTAGACATGGAGAGACATGAGGAGAGAAGTGCCAGAGACAGCCAGGAAACTAGAGAGGCAGAAAAGAAGTGAGACACACAGAGATAAGTACAACCTCATGTGTCAGGTACAGTAATTCACTCACCCTGATCCTGTGTGATACTAAAGGTGAGATGCAGACTGGAACACGGCTTTTGGGGGGGACTGAGGTTTCTGATGAATTTGCTCGGAGCTCCCCTGAATAGTCTGAGGGCTGTGGACATCATGGATACTGAAAGGGCCATTTCCAGCACGTTAGGAAGCACATAACTCATTGCCTACACCTAGGAGGTGGTGAATGCAAGGCAGTAGGTTCCAGCATGAGAGCTTGATGTGTCTTTGTGGCACACACAAACGATCATAGAGGCAATGTAATTGTTAATTAGTATATTGCCAAATAGACAATATACTAAATAACCGTTTTACAAGAGAGGTTGCTCCCTGGCATGGACCCCCTTTAATAAGCTTTACTCCATGGCCCAGTTGTAATGGCGACTGTTAGTTCCACCACAGGTACCTCACTAATGAAAAAGACCCCACATTGTTATATAGCTTTTTCCTCCAAGTACAGCAATAATCTTTGCGAGGACCATTGTTAGATTTTTTTTAGACCCTAGAGTGTCATACTACAGACTTGTGCATTTCACTTATTACATTTCAGTGATTTATTTACTAGCTCATGTCACTTTTGGGACAATATAGTAGGCTACAACTCAACATATCAATTGTAAAAGAAGAAAACTTGGAGTTGTTTTTTTTGGTGTTTTTTTTTTAAGTGGCATTGTTTTTTGTTCTTTTTTTCTATGACAAGTTTATTAGCACAAGTGTGAACCTCATCTAATCTCCTGTGATGATTATGTTTCTAAGATTTAACCTTCTGTATGATTTAAATAAGGCATTGTAATTATTGTAACTATTTGGTTACAATAGACATCTCAATGGATATTTGTTATTAAAGGGACATTCTAGGCACCAAAACCACTTCATCTAAATGGTTGTTATGGTACCAGGATGCACATGGCGGCACACTTATCTCGAAGGGGTTCAACCACTCTCGAACGGTTTAACCCCAAAGTGGCCTCCAGTGGCGATGTCCACTCCCCTTCTGAATTTTCAGATTCAGGAAGCGCAGAGTGCCGTCGGCAGGGGTGCCGCTGATTGGCAATTAGTGACTCTGCATTCACTAAACTTGGAAAGGTACGTATCTTTAAAAGACAGTTTAGTGAATGGTCACTGATTGGCTGAGAGAGTCAGCTGAGCGCGCTTCCTGAATCTGATATTTTTAGAAGCCAGATTCCACTTGGGGGGGAGCGTACATTGCCACTGGAGGCAACTTTGGGGCTAAACCGTTCGAGTTGTTTTGGTGCTTGCAGCCTCCCTTTAATTTATTCTTATTTACTCAATGAGCCACTCACTTGTCATTCATGGGAAGATTTACCAATGCTAAACGTAGATCCAGTTCTGAGGTAAAGTGCTAAATAAAACACCATGGATACGATTAGAACACTTCTTAATACATACCACTTTACACCTAGAATAGACACCACCAATATGTTTTAATAATACATCACCCTCCTATGATTTTTATTGGTGGCTCACTATTTATAAAATCAGTCAATGGTGTTGTCACCTAGCATGTAGGCTCCCTATTACGTTATCTCCTTTGCCATATTTACCTGTGGTATAACTTGTAGTCAGTTTGAGCTTATTATACCTTCTTGCCTGCTTTACAGGTGCACCTACATATGACTGCTATGGCACTGGCTCTTACTCTGATGCTAGACAAGTTTAGAACATGAACTGATCACATGGTAAATTTCCTTTGCCATTGTTGTGGTTGTTTTTCAGCACTTGGCTTGTTTATGTATGTTGCAAATGTTCTAGAACCCGCAGGACTGCTGACTTAGGGCACTTCCCTGCCATCCTGTTTACATTTGTATGTTCTAATGACACAAAAGAAAACAACCACATAAAGCATACCAAATGTGATCATGGAGAGAGAGATGATTTTAGGTAATTTATGACCATGGGAATCCCTGGTTAGCTGCCGCAAAGGATGATATGCCCTCTCTATGGAAGTAATCATCATCAACAAGGCAAATTCACTGGCACCCACCTACCACCCACCAGTCATAGCTTTATATCTCCCGGTGCTGGCAGACATGATTTATTACTTTACTGAATCCAAGTATCCTGACTTTAATTAGTCCATCTTATGTTTAAATAAATATATCTCATAAAATCTGAGTCATTAGTGGAGCAAGATTACTGACAACGGCAATTCAGGATAACATGAACCCCATCTGCTTAATAGGAGAGGGGGATATTCATTTATTAAAAAGTATGTGCAAAATAGAACAGCTATTTTTTTTATAATGAGAGAGCTCTGTGTTTTCAGTAAAATTTGGATAAGCACCAAGTTCGTGTAATCTTCCAAAATATTTTTTTTTTCAATTCATTTCCTGGGAATGCCAGCAGAAAAACGTCTGTGTCTATATTATAGTGTATATGTTATTTGTCAGATTTTTTTTCTAAAGTTCGAGATAAAATTTTATTTTCTTAATAAATGGTTTAAAAGTTTACTTTAACCCCTTAAGGACCAAACTTCTGGAATAAAAGGGAATCATGACATGTCACACATGTCATGTGTCCTAAACGGTTTAAAAAAAAAAAAAAAAAGCTTGATGAAAAGGCTTGAATAGTGTGGGAGTAGGAAAAGAGAGTGTATAATGTCTCCTAAGTAAAATAGCTATGAAAATTGTTTTACACTTTAGAATTAATAAACAAACGGAGATTATATATTTCAATTAACGATATTGGTGATCTATAGAGACATAGTCCATGTTACTTTGAAGATCTTATTTTCTAATGAAAACAGCAGGTGTCTAGGATATGATAAAACTCATAAAAATAATATAATTGCCTTGACTTTATGAAAATAGTCAATGATTGTGTTAACATTACAATAAACATAAAAAAACGCTATGAAAAGCAAGGTAACATGAAGGATGCATGGTGAACCAGAAAAATTATAGCAACAATGCATAGCCCATACACACCAACATCGGTGTTCAAAGGAGTGGAATACCGGTGGAAGAGGTTAAAGGAAGTGGGAAAGTCACGTGATCACTGACCTGTTACGGTCTCTACCCAAATAACTAGAATGGCAGCCTAACGTCAATGCATGCCATGGGCCGACCATGCAGAGAGGTTTTTTTTTTTTCTAGAGTGTAGCAAGAGTGTGTCTAATGATGATCTTGCACTAAAATTATTGGGGACAGTCCTGAAGTGTCATGAAAAGAGGGACACCAAAGAATAAGGTCAGGACGGTGGTACCGGATCTGGAAATTGTGACTGTCCCTACAATATCGGGATGGTTGGGATGCCTATTCTAGCAATTGCTATTAAGACAGAAAATGATGGTCAAGCAGCTAAGATCAAAAAAGATATTATTGCAATGTAACCAATGGATTTGCTACCCCTGTTAATACAAGAAGGGGCTGTAATGCATTTTGTCTCTAATGTGAGATATATCACATATCTGAAAACGGGCTACATAGGATGACCTGCAGTGCAGCCCATCAGTTAACAAGGTGTGAACACGTGCAAAGATTGTTGCAGATGACTGCATGGTCAGCCACAAGCTTGTTTAATGACACATTCAATCTGTGTTTTTTGGGAATTTCTTAATTGTCCTCCAGAAGTGGGACGGCAAGACAGGGGTTCTGAACCTTACTGAGCCATGGGTTCGAGATATGAATAGGCCTAATGGGACAAACATCAATAATACTGTTATTTCCAACAATTTTCAACTCATTAAAGGAGCATTGTAGTGCCAGGAAAGCAAACTTGATTTCCTGTCACTATAGGGTTATTAGGTCCCCCCCTCCCTCAGGGCCCCTCTCCCGCTGGGCTGAAGGGGTTAAAACCCCTTCAGCTACTAACTCAATCCAGCGCCGGGCTTCCTCGGTGCTGGTGACCTATCCTCAACCTGCCGACGTCAGCTCGGAATGCGCATGCGCGGCCAGAGCTGTGTGCGCTTTCAAACTGCCCATAGGAAAGCATTGCTCAATGCTTTCCTATGGACATCCAGCATGTCCTCAATGCGATTTTCACATTGAGGATTGCACAAGCGGCCTCTAATGGCTGTCAGGGAGACAGCCACTAGAGGCTGGATTAACCCTTAATGTAAACATAGCAGTGTCTCTGAAACTGCTATGTTTAGAGCTGCAGGGTTAAAACTAGGGGCACCTGGCACCCAGACCACCTCATTGAACTGAAGTCGTCTGCGTGCCTATAGTGGTCCTTTAACACAGTGGCATTACAAAACAAAAAAAATCTTGATATACTATTTATACAAGACAGTACAGTATATCATGAACAGGTCTTGTCAACTGGAATATTGCAATGGATATCCTGTTCTTCGTAAGTTTGGTTTAACACAGCTCTGAATTACCATTGCATATCTGCATAAAATACAGAGTTTACCATGCCACTGTCAATGCTTTCGTCAAACACTAAGCTAATTTATGACAGACACAATGACAATGCATGCCCTTTCATCTCGTGCGGGAAACTTAGCATGTCAATGTACAGTTCAGGTTGACATCACTTACATCTGGTAAACATAAAATTTGACAGAGAAAAGATTCCGAGTGCAGAAAACGAGTAAACAATGTTTACAAGAAAAACCAACGTGAACCTCCGAGCACACACTACCCTGCGGAAGCTTGTCACTACTCAACATTCTGCTTTTCACTCTAATTTATTTGCAGTCACAGAGGTGGTTCAAACGTCAGCATCACATCGGGAATGTAGTTTGATCAGTTTGAAGAGACACATTTTCAAAGTAGTTTATGTTTGCATTATTATTATTATTATTATTATTATTATTATTATTATTTTCAAACCAAAATGTATTATTTGTAAAAATAACAGTTTTAATTAATTTTCATTGTATGAATAAATAAAAACGAAAGATGCTAAATTGCCAGAGAGATAAAAGAGAGAGTGAAAAGGAGACAGACAGACGAATTGACAGGTAGACAGACAGATACATATACACAACGTAGAATTATGAGCAGTGTGTGTGTGCAAGCGTAGATCTTTGTGCTCATTCACATGTATATGTTTGTGTGAGTACTTGCCTATTTTTCTTCCTTTCGATTATTGGAAAGGCAATACTCACAGAAAACCAGTAGTGGTTTCTGATTTTTTTTTAAAGGTCATTAACAGGTTAGATCTTAGCATATCCCTGTCGTTACCAAGTGAATCAATAAAAATGAATGAGGCATCTGTGTGCAACTAGGGATGCCTATAAATCTTGGTCGGTTACTAGCCCTTGAAGACTGGATATAAAATTCACTGCACTAGAACATACATTGCATGCAAATTATCGGTCTTTCAAGGCTGAAACTCAATAAGTAATAAACTGGTTCTCTTAGTGCCCGGCCTTGGACCTTACACTGACACTTGTTATTTTTTTTTTCTTTAAATCGCTTCTTTCAGAGACGTGGAAGTCATTTTTAGAACACTTGGGATTCGAAAACCTTCCATGATTCTTTTCGTGATTATTGCAAATCTTCCCCTGCAGGATATCCCTATGCTCTAATATAAAGCATTGTATACAATCAATGTCAGTATCTCACTGCTTTCTGTTATATACTATTATTTAATATGCGATCAATAGAGAGAATACAAACTAATCTTCATCTACCAATTAAAGCTAAAAACAAGCCCAATTGCCTATGCTATCAGTTAATGTAAACAGGCTGGTTGGCTATTGGAAGCACTCATTGCACTAGCAGGGGTACTCCAGACGTTGTGACTATGTCTCTCATAATGTTCTTACAGCCATAATGCTGACATAGAATCATGGGGGGGGGGAGGGGGGGGGAGGGTGTAGTCCAAAACATCTGGAGTGCCAAAGGTTGCCTACCCCTGGATAGCATATTTGGCTATTTTTTTACCACAATATATAAAGAACTTTTTCATCTATTAAAAAAAAAAAAAAAAAAAAACATGCTAAAATGAAAATATACAGTGTAAACATATTTATACATATTAATTCTTCAACTATCTGTTTACAAGTTGTTTACAAGTTGAAGGGCTAAACTCACTCATAAGGTATAAATAATGGATTGCATGGCTAAAATTCCATATCATGCAACTGTTGTTTCCTTGCTATAAAACAGCTGTTCTCACTCATAACCAAACTGTAATGGGAATGATTAACAAATGCAATCATTTTTTCCCAGAATTCACAAAAGGAGAATGCAATCCACGAGCAACACTTTAAGAGCATATTTAGTGGGGGGCATTGCACTGAAGGACTTTTTTTTATTAGTATCTGGGCATGTACTGCTAATGATTGCCTTTGACCCAAAGCCTTATCTGTAGCACTAGAGTTGCGTTTGTACACATGACAGTGACCCCACTTCAGTCAATAATCCACATTTGTTCAATGAACTTGTGAGATCAGAATGGGCTGTGAGATAAATGATCTGGTAATGTTTGCATGACAAAAGCTTCACTGAACAGAACAGAAGTCATGATTTGCTTCACTTAAATAAAAATGGAATAGTACATTTAGAACTAGACAAAACGTCTGCTAGAGTGGATTTTCTGAATTGTTCTTTATACATTAAAAGAGATCAATACAACCATGTAATTGTCTCATACCTCTTTTTTCGTTTGGCATGAGCCCTCAAGGAAAATCTTGCAGATTGCATTTTGTAGTCGTAGAATGAAAGATTCAAATGTGCAGGTCTCAAGAACAAGACTATTATGAAAAATCCATGTGTGATGGTCGATAGCGATCTCTCTGTCTGTGTGTCTGTCTGTGTGTCTATCTGTGTGTCTGTCTGTTTGTCTAACAGACTCCCTGCTTATTTGTCTACCTGTCTGCCTGTCAGTCTAATTACCAAAACGACCTGCAATATATATCTGAATATATTTGCGTAGTGGCCTGACTGAAATGTAAATGTTGAAAATGCAATTTCTTTATCTTTGTTGAATGCACGTATCGCAAGTTTGAAACAGTTGATCTAAAACTAAATAAAAAAAGATTTTTAGATTTCCATGCATTTAGATAATCAGCCATGTCAGACAAAGTATATACATTTGAATTGAGAGCAACTGATGGCATTCAGTTTTAAATGCTTTTAACCGATCTACGCGAAGCAAAGAAGGGGTTGCTCAGGCCTCTTAAAACATTAATTTTAAACTCTTTGTGATTGTTAATATGTGTGGTCATATACAAGTACAATAAAGTCTGGGAATTAAACAATGTCATAAATATTTAAATTGCATTCGAAGTAAGTATCTGTAAAACATTTTTTCTTCAGAATAAAATTTGCCATAAAATGTATTATCCCTTGAATGTTCAGGCAGCCATGGCTGGCAATGTTTCCACATTCACTTATGCAGCTAGTTAAAAACAGATAAAAGTTAAAGCAGATAATTGCTTTGAGATTTTCAAGCAGAGGTCAAATAATCATGCATAGGTATATACATTCACAAGAAAAGACAGATAATAATTACACTTCTGCCCTAGAGAGTTATCGCTTGCAGACCAGAGCTGTAAATAAGTGATGTATAAAAATGCTATTGTATTGTTTAACTTTTTCACTCCCAACGACGTCTATATTTGTGTTAACTTTCATTATGTATTACGAAGGAATTAAGCCAGTAAACCACCACTTACCTTCCTGCTTTTTATCTCTCCACTTTCCTACTCTACAGAAATGTTTGTAGTCATACATCATGGCTATGTTCTAACAGCCAAGCAGGAGAAGGGGGCGGGGGATGCTCTGAGCACACTAAGTATATTACAAAGATTGTTACAGACTGTGTCTTTAAATATACATTGGTGAATGCGTGTGTCTGTAAGTATCTAGCTGTGAGAGTCTTCAAATTAATATCTTAAAGGGATACTATAGTCCCCTGAACAACTTTATCATAATGCAGCAGTTTTAGTGTATAGATCCTGCCTCTGCAGTCTTACTGCTCAATTCTCTGTCATTTATGAGTTAAACCACTTTGAATATGCAGCCCTAGTCACACCTCCCTGCATGTGACTTACACAGCCTTCCTAACACTTCCTGTAAAGAGTCATGTAATGTTTAAACTTCCTTTATTGCAAATTCTGTTAAATATTTTGCTTGCTAGAGGCATCCTGTATGCAATAAAAGGTAAATTTACAGAGCTGGAGATACAAACTTTTAAAGTAAGTTACATCTTCTTAAAAATTAGGCTGTGTCAGTCATAGCCAGGGAAGGAGTGGCTAGAGCTGCATAAACAAAAACAAAAGTGATTTAACTCCTAAATGGCAGAGAATTGAGCAGTGCAAATTCAGAGGCATGATCTATAAACAAAAACTGCTTAATTAAGCGAAAGTTGTTTTGGTGACTATAGTGTTCCTTTAATGTATGCATCTGTGAGTGTGTTGACAGTCATATATCATAGTTGTTACTGAGTGGAATTTGTGACAGATCAAGTTTTTTTGTCCTCAAACCACAGGTATTTTAGGACCCGAGCAATTTTGCACACTGTTGCACAGTGCTTAGTTATGGTGAGTGCATGGGGCTTTTCAAGGGGGGGACTCTTTATTAGGTACATGGGGGGGGGGGGGGGCTTCATCAATTGTTGCACTCGGGCCCTGAGACATCTAGTTAAGCCCCCGACCTGCACATACCCTGTATCAAACAGATGTTATATTATTATTTATTATTTATTTTTTTAACAAAAATAGGTTGTTAATGCTGTACAATAGGTTACAGCTTTTTTAGGAAGCCCAAACAAAAAAAAAATATTTGTCAACAAGAACAAGCGAAGAAAACCTGGCATGCGTCTTTAACAAAATGACAAGCATTGCCATTGACAATAGAAACCCTTCTCTACACAAGATATCTCAAGGCATAAGCATGTATAGCTGGGTAAACAGAAAACAAAATGAACCATGAAGTGTTTAGAAAGAAGAAAACGACTACACTACATGATCAACCTGCCCAAATATTCAGAAGATGCAGTTAAAGCAACCTTGTTGAAGCACCACTCGCAACCTTGTTGAAGCACCGACTTTCCAAACTAGATATTAATATCAGAGATAAATCTAGCATTTATTTGATCATCAAGGAATCAACCATTAATTTATCTACTTAAGAAAATTAAGTAAAAATGTATGGTAACTGAGTTCTACTCAACATTCCAGAATGTACAAAAAAAAAGCACAAGTGCAATGTAGTGGTTATGGTGCTCAACGTGTTCTTTTAAAATGTTAAATTATATCTGAGGACAGGGGACAGGTAAAACAAAATCAAGTTTACTTCAGTGACAAAAGTTCATGGATTCATCTCAAACTCTCAGCAATCTTGGGACAAAAATGTATAAAAGCACAGGGCAAACACATTTTTTTTTTTTTTTTTAAAATACCATCAAAGTGATTAAATTTACATAATTGCTGAGACCTAGAATGCAAATTGCAAAGTTGACCCTTGTTTCCTCAGGTTGTGTGTTCTATGCCAATTTTAGCACATCAATCAAACAAAACACGTCTCACCTTTGCTCAAAGAAGCTGTTTGAAAAAAAAAAACTAGACCTTGATTGTGATATTATTGCAAATGTCAAGCCAATAAAATCAATCACAAAGTTATCAACAAGGTCATTAAAATGCAGTTTTAAAGGTTTTGACTCAAACCTACTCAATAGTTTTGCAATGGGACTAAACCCTGTATATGCTCTTCAAGTTCTGCGTAGATTTTGGGAAGACATCCACATCCAACATTTGCTTGCACAATGTTACATTTAAAGCTTTGATTCTGCCAAAGCAAATCATAAATTAAACATACGTGACCATGCAAACATCATTAAATGGCAGAAAATAAATATCCAGGCACACCTGAGGTTTCTTCTAACAGGCAGTCTTTTTTATTTGAAACAAGGAAGTGGAGACATTTTGGCTCCACTCTGAGCCTTTATCAAGACTTGATAAATCATCTATATTTAGATAGGGGGTCATTGTGTTACTAAAATAAAAATCTGGATTTTCTTAAATTTAATTTTTAAACTATACTGTAGAACATCACCTTGAGGTATGTATATTTCAGTTATTAAGTATTTATGTCACAAAAATTCAGGATCGGGTCAACCAGAAAATAAGTTCTCAAAAAAAGGAAAAGTGGTATCACGATAAATTGTGTATCAGTAGTCTGTTTTGCCAAAGGAATGGGCATGTGTACATTCTAATCTAGGGCTAACCTTTACTGTCAAGGGATTTGATCTACATATCATACCCAGCTTTCACTGTCCTTCACTGAAGAAAAAAAACACATAAATAATATAAATTTGCATATAATGATATTTTCTGCCTTTTTACTTATTGCACAGAAAGATGGAGTTTCATATGTATGTTCCATGTTCTTACAGCTATAAAGCTGGCAAAGGATCAGGGGAGTAAGTCTGCAACATCTGAAATACCAAAGGTTGCCTACTCCTGCCCTAGATCTTGATGGACTACAACTCCCAGAATTTTTTTGAATGCACCAGTTGACTAGACAATCATGGGAGCTGTATTTGAGCAATATTTGGTGGCTGGGGGTTGCCTTTCTTAAAGGGACAATCATATAACCCTACTATTTACCCCACTCCCTCTAGAATGTAAGCTCATCGAGCTTACGTTCATTAAGGGCCCTCCCTCCACCTCTCTGTTCCTGTATGTCCAGTTGTCTGGTTACAATTACATGTCTGTTAGTTCACCCACTGTACAGCGTTACGGAATCTGATGGCGCTATATAAATAATAAAATAATAATAATAATAATAATAATAATAATGATAATATAAGCATTTTTATATAATTATTATATGATCTATACATTTCTATTGGAAAAATAGCCAGTAAATATACTAATTAAAACAGAATGTACTTGTATGAAAACTGTGTATTTCTCCTAAAAATAAGTACCAGAAAAGATTGGACTTATATGTGTAAATGGAAATACATTATTATCAGCAGGTAGGTTGTTCACACATGTTAAATTAAATGCTTGCTTTCATTTATTTGCATCAAGTTTAAGATATAAAGTTTATTTCTTTTCATGATTTCACATTGTAAGGGTAGGGTCTTGGGAATCATTTGCCTTTAAAGCATTTAGATAAAAAAAAAAACAGCCATGTTTAGATATATCAAAACAATTGTGCATGGTTGGGCATTGGATGGAACTGCCAGATTGTTGAATATATTATAAGAGAACACATTTGGATTTTTTCACTAATTGATATCTGCTGTTTATGACTCACAGGTAAAGAATAAATCTATAATAACCAGTAAAGTAAGATGGCTGTTATGTAGGTAGTTGAAATTAGATACTTAAAGGGATACTTTAGGCACCAATATCATTTTGCCTTTATGAAGTAATTTAGAAGCAAAGATGTTGCCATTGTAGAAGTACTGAATTCAATTTGACTGTCAAATTGTGATGATTGCTACCATGTGACAAACAGCCGCATTGCTTTCTTATAAAAAGGTTTTGATTGGACACTGATCAGCAAGCTTGATGACCTCACAGTGAAAGGATTGGTGTGATGTGAGGAGTCTGTATTGGCACTGAATCACCAGTAAGTTCAACGGAGTTACATTTACAAAGAGTATAAAAAGATTTCTGTAGTAATATGGAGACAGAAAAACTATTGGAACAAGATTCAACTATAATCAACAACACAATATGGTATGCCTTTTTTATTATCAGTCAAAAGGTAGATCCCCAGATGTTGTAGAACATCCACTCCCATGACGCTTTGCATACATTTAGAATGCCTTTAGAGTGACAAAGCATCATGGAAGCTGTATTTGAAAACAGCTGGTGAGGGGGGCGGAGCCAGCGCCCGAGCAAGCAAGACGCTCATCTCAGCTCCAAACAGTGCCCGGAATAAACCACCACTGATGACACGGGAGACACCCCAACAAGCCTGGAATGTCGCAGACATCAACCCCTTTGTGCCTAGGGGAACGACCCTGAAAACAGCTGCACTACCTACTTGATATCATTGCCGATAAACATGTTCCTCTTCTCTCTACTACCCTATCTGTTGCAGTTAATAAGAGTTTCTAATATTCCCTCAGTTATGGCAACAGTACCTTAATACTGGCTCCGTATGCAGCCAATTAGCTTTTAAAAGCAGCTTTTTACCCCCCCCCCCCTCCATTTTATTTGGAGAGTGACAAGTGACCCTCGTTTAGGCATGCTATAGGCCTTTCTCTGCTCACAATGCAAGCAACCCAGGCCTTCCTACCCTGCCATGGCCCTAAGCCAACACAGATGCAAGCTATGGAAGGAACACCGCCAGAAAACCACATGCCCAGAAGTACCCAATGTTTATTATAACCGCAGAATTGCGCTTTTATGCATAAGGGCACTAAACCGTTGCGCCATGCGCCCCTAAGGCTTATCTTGCGACCTGCTTAGACTAAGCGAGAATGGGCTGCACGGCTCACATATAAAACTTAAAAATGGGTTACCCCCTTGTTTGTAGTGAAATACGTTCTTCTGACTGATGTTACATTTATGTGAAAATGCTAATTAAATTTAACAATGTTATAATGATGCATAACCCACAAAATAAAGAATTAAAAAATAAATAAAACAGCTGGTGATATACCTTTTGGACACCCATGGTCTATGCTTATGTGTCAGCTTTTCTTTGGACAGTCAATTCTGCAATGCCAGGTTTATGATAAATTCAATGTTGGCATGCCTATTGTATGGTCATTCAATGCTGGTATGCCAGTTTTATGGTCAGTCAATGCTTGTATGCCACTATAGAGTCCATGACAGTGTTATGGTCGGTCATTGCTGGTATGCCAGTTTTATGGTCAGTCAATGCTTGTATGCCACTGTAGAGTCCATGACAGTGTTATCGTCAGTCATTGCTGGTATGCCAGTTTTATGGTCAATCAATGCTTGTATGCCACTTTAGAGTCCATGACAGTGTTATGGTCGGTCATTGCTGGAAAGCTAGTTTTTTTTCTAGCCATGGCTTTATAAAGACTCTTTGTGTGTTGAAACATTAAAATGTGATTTGATGACTGAATAAAGCATCATTATACCAAATTTCCATCTACCGAAGATTTTGTTCATTCATATTACTAAAGAGGTTCAGCTAAAGAGGGACCTGCAGCACAGGCATTCAACGCCTGGTATGCTAGTTTGTTTTTGTTTTGTTTTTTGTTTTTCAAAGCACATTACATACTTGATATAGTTTACCTTACTTTCTCATGGATCTGTTTTATTTAATGCATATTTCTGTGCATAAATGTGGTTTTCTCTATTCTTAAACGTCTTATAATTCTGTCATTGTGTAGTTGATGTTTCACTTTACAATACTCTTGGCAACACTGTCTCTCTGTGACATCCACTTTTTCTTACAAGCTCTTTGATTAGTGACACCAGTTTCATGTGACTCATTCATTCAGCTGAGACTTTGGATGTGGGAAAGTAATTGTATATAGCATGGGGTCATCTGTTTCTTCTCTATGATACTATGCCAGATTTCTCTGTTTACAGGGCATTTCACTGTCATTATGATGACACTAATACTCTGCTGATAACATACTATTAGATACAACTTTTTGAAAAGGTATAATTATCACATATACTCTAAATCAGTTCAGCCTTTTGTAATTGTTATTTATTTTGTATGCTATGTGCGTGCCTCACTTCACATACAAATTACAGAAACTCACAATTAAAATCAATTAAACAATTCTCTACCGAAGAGAATTGAAAGTCTAACACAAGGTCGTCCAAACTTGGCCTTCCTGCTTCAACGGCTGTCAGAGAATTCTGGGAAAAAATGTTCTAATAACAGCTGGAGGATCTAACAGAACAAACAGTTCCCATGAGAATGGGAAGGCAATAGAACATGGACCAGTTGCCAATGGTTGAAATAGATACCTGATGTTGTCAGATACGCTTCACTTGAGATATATGTGGCTATTTGCTTCTATTGATTTTGTAAAATGGGCAATGTTTATGAGTCCATTTTGAAACTCTGGTAGGGAACGCAAGCCCTGTCTTACCCTTCTATCGTCATTCACTGTCAATGGACAAATAGAGGTCAAGTGATGTTAGAAGCATCTCTGGTAACTGGAAGAGTCAGTGTTTCTTCATATTTAGTACAAAGCCTGGATGAAGGGGCACATTTTCAGGATCAAAAATGGCAAAGACAGGGTTTCATAGTTAATTTGCAGATTCTAATAGTTAAGGGAAAGATTTTGGCTACTTTTTAGATGTGTCAAGATGAATGGATAGATTTTCTGGGTGGTGGGGTAAATTTTTAAGGCGGCAAGACAAATTGTCAAAAGCATAGGGCAGATTCTCAGGGTATCATGCATTTTTAAATGATTGTACAGAGTTGAAATATTTTACGTGTTATAAAGAACCTATTTACAGACAGCTTAGCATGTCAGTGGTGTATCCAATTTAAGGAAGGTAAAAAAAGAGTATGGCCCTAACTCCTACCCCCTCCAAAGGTCTCCGATGTAGATTATGATCTCACTCCAGAGCCCTTCATCCAATGTAAATATTAGAACAGAATGTATTTGTGTGGTCTGTCAGAAAGAGATAGAGTTAACTTAAAATGTAGTCATGAACACTTTTTACTTTTTAAGTCACACAAGCTAAGTTTACTTACCGTATTTTTCGCTCCATAAGACACACTTTTTTCCCCTCAAAAGTAAGGGGAAATGTCTGTGCATCTTATGGAGCGAATGTGAAGCTTTACTTACCTGTCTTGTAGCGTGGGCTGGCTTAACAGCGTGCACCGCGGTACAGGAACTTCAATTTCAGGTTCTGGTTTCCGGCGGGACTGAAAGGAAGTGCGCACACCAGAAACCGGAACCTGAAATTGAAGTTCCTGTACCGCAGTGCGCGCTGTTAAGCCGGCCCATGCTACAAGACAGGTAAGTAATTATGGGACACTATGGGACAAAGGAATGGGGGGGGGCACTATGGGTGGGAAAGTGCACTATGGGACAAGGGAAGGGGGGGAGAACACGATGGGATGAGGGGAGGGGGGAACACTATGGGATGAGGGGGCGGACACTAAGGGATGAGAACACTATTGGACAAGGGGAGGAGGGGGTTAAAGAACAATTTGACAAGGTGATGGGGGTTAAAGAACACTATGGGACAGGGGAGGAGGGGTTAAAAATCACTATGGGACAGGGGAGGGTGGTTTAAAGATCACTATGGGACAGGGGAGGGGGGGTTAAAGATCATTATAGGACTAGAGAGGGGAGTGGGTGGTAAGGAACACTATGGGACAGGGGAGAAAAAAAAATATTCTGAACAAACTGTCCAATAGTAAGAAACACTATGGGACAGTTTGTTCAGAATATTTTTTTTCTGGGTTTCCTCCTCTAAAAACTAGGTGCGTCTTATGGTGTGGTGCGTCTTATGGAGCGAAAAATACGGTATATTTAACAGACTATGTGACTTAACCCCTTAAGGACCAAACTTCTGGAA
Source organism: Pelobates fuscus (assembly GCF_036172605.1). Taxonomy (NCBI): domain Eukaryota; kingdom Metazoa; phylum Chordata; class Amphibia; order Anura; family Pelobatidae; genus Pelobates; species Pelobates fuscus. The sequence goes on from NC_086318.1 coordinate 411,438,559, forward strand.
TAAAAGGGAATCATGACATGTCACACATGTATCAAACTGATTTATAGGTTTAAGCAAAGAAAAAAAAAATCCACAAGAGCTAACTTACTGTGTACATGTAATGTTTGATAGTAAATATTGGGGTAAGTTAGCACCTTTATAAGTAATTAAAAGTGCATTATTCGCATACACTATGGTTGATGGAAGTCAGTGTTACTGCATAAGCTCTTAGATAAGAAAATAAAATATCTATCAATGTTAATTTTAATACAGCATTCCCAGAGGTGCATGTCCTGCCTATCGTGAGTAAAAATACATAATTACATACATATTAAGTTACTATAAAGTTACATAAAGGTATTAAAATAGTAGTGACTGACAAGTAGTATTTCTCAGGTGCATTTAATAGGGGTGGTTAGTATGACTGGATACATATAAAGAATGGTGGTGATTTAATATTTGATGTAAATGTTATCTTTAGTGTATTAGGTTATAAAGAGAGGAAAAGTATGTAAAACATTCACAGTGTGATTTGAGATTCACTATGAGGATTACAAGAGCAAGTCATAATTGGGAATTCTAGAGAAGCCTTAACATGTCTTAGAAGTAAAGGGTAAAAACTGAGAATACTTCAGATAACAGTTTATGAAAATGAGATGTATGGAGATGATTGATATGACTTTAATGGTCAAGGTTGAAGCTTCCGTTGTCATTTAGGAAGACATAAGGACCTTAGAAAGGATAGCAGTACACGCTGTTGAGTGCGGTGGCTAACATCCATAAAAAGTGTGATTGCAGGTAGACAGTTGAGTGCAATGTCTTCTAAAAGAAGGCTGCAGTAATTGAGACAGGACGTGATGAGAGAGTAAATTAAACCTTTAATTGCATCCTATGTGAGAAACAGATGTAACAAGTAACGCTACAAAAAGAAGATTGCATCATGCGGTGAGAGGATAAACGTGAGGAGCAAAGTCAAAGATGATTTGATTGAATTTATAGCAAAGGGTACTTTGCACTGGGAAGCAATATACAAGATAAGTCTTGGGATCCACACTAAGCAAAAATGGATCAATGTGTAGCATTCTGGAATAGAGATTTACATGGTTATTAATGTACTTTTGGCCCGGTGAGGTTAGTTTCAACATTCCACAGACATGAACTATGACTTAAAAGTAATAAAAAATATATTATGGGGATCATATTAGAGAACGTTAATATTACTTCTTATTAGATTTCCCAAAATCTTGACAGACATATTCATGTTATTAAAAAAATGTCTATGAAGGAATATGATTTTTTTTTTTTTAATATGAAAGCTGATTGCAGGTATTGCATTTAAAGAGTAACTTCAACCAAAACCCGTGTTTTAATAAAACACTGTTTTTGGTTGGAGTAACTCTTGCTGGCATGGTCCGCCCATTAAAAATTATTCATAATAATAATAATGAAATAAACCAATGTACCTGCTATCCCACGCTGAGGAAGGTCTCCATGTACCCTGGTCTTCCACTGGCCACTTCAATCTCACTAAAGGATGCTCTGAGTGGAGAACCTGGCCAACATGGAGATGGGGCCATATCTCCATCCATTGGTCATATTTAGCTAGCATGATATGTGTCTGACTGATACTCAATGTGCACAGAACTAACATTACCTACCCAGTACTTTTCCTTAGTTACACCCTCAGCAGCAAAGTGTATTTTCTCTGTATATAGAGCATGTCCCGTATGCTGAAATGTTGCACATTCAGACTGGAAGCACCACGACCACTTCAAGTCAGTGGTCATGATGATTGGATCAATGTTTTAAAATATATTAATCAGAAATAATATGCACTTGGGCTAACAATGTTTTATGGAGAGTTCCCTGCAGAAAGACATATTTTGCCCTTGTGTCCATGTGGTAGAGGAGAGAGAGAGAGAGAATGCATGTGTGTTTGCGTGTGTGTGAATGAGAAAGTGTGCATGTATCTAAGTATTTGTAAGTATGGTGAAATTGCATTCGGCAGCTGCTGGAGTATGAGTAATAACGTAAGTCTGACTCAACGGGTGCTTTGTAAGATAAGCATGTAAAATTATCCTTTTTAAATTACTGTTGCATGTTATATGAAGCAATATAAAAAATCCAAAAGAAGGAACAGTGTGTTATGGGAAAATAATGATATCTGGAGATTTGGAGACATCATAAATCAATTAATCTTCAGTCTCATAGGTTATGATGGCTCCAGAACCCCTTTATGGCATTATTTTCCCATAATACATGGTTCACCGTGATTTATCTCATCTCTCTAATCTTCAACCTAATTTGTACTGCCCCTCAAGGCATCTATAAAAAGATACCAGCAAGTTAATTACCAAAGATGGTTGAAAGCTTTCCAGCAGATTTCAAAGAACCAGAACACTTTGACAATATGCTGTGATTATATTTGTAAGGTGACTACAAGAAATATATATATGGCCAGATGATATCTATTTACAAAGTAATACCATGTTAGTACATCCATTCTACGAGAAATTCTATTTGAAAACGCATCATTAATTTATTTTTACTTAGCAAAAAAGTGTGTGTTAAGTTCGTCAAGAGAGGAAAAAAAATAAATTCAAATAATAGAAAAATTAGAGACAGATTTTTTTTTTAAATTAGACAAGCATGCTATCATAGTTATTTGCTGAACTCCAAATTGTATCAAATTAAAACCTGACTGGCAAACCTTAGGTTAAAATAGTCTGTAACAATTGCGGACTTGAAGAATTTTTCAAAAACAGCTATTTTATCCTCAATTTTGCAATTTAGATTTTAATTTGCTACATTTTTGAGTTTAACAAATAAACCTCTGTATTCGAGATTAACATTAAGAATATTTTATTAAAGTAATCTAGATGTAAAGCAATAATGCATGGATATTTGAAAAAAAAAAAAATTATAGCTCAAGAACATATTGAGATTTATGTTGTACCATGGGAGTCATGTATATTCTAAGAATTGTGAATGGAAATTATGGCAATCCATGTCAAGCAAGCCACAGCTGTACCATAAGAGGTTTCTACACACACAAAGCAAAGAGAAAGTGACACCTCAAAATCAATACTAATTCTAGCAATATTGATGGTTACTTTATAATTACCATTTTGACCACAAAGCTTGGCTGTAACAAATCAGAAACAAAGTTGCTGTAAATAATTTCAAATTGTGGTTTTAAAGGAGAATTGTGATTTACAACAATAAAATGTATATCACAGGACTGTAGTGGCATAATGACATATAAATTACACTTCATTGTTTTGAGCTGTCTTTTGGATCCAAACAATGGGATAAATACAATGTATATGCTTGCATGTTTTGTATATGTGTAAGTGTTGTTGTTGTTGTGAGCTGTGCTTTGAATTCTAAGCATTATGGCCACTAAAGTAATTATGATGACAGGAGTCCCTGGGAACTTTCTGGTAGTAAGCTGTTCAATTATTTACAAATTGACACTTACATTGCTGTGTTGGGTAGGTGCCAGTCGGTTTTAAAGGTCTGAGTTGGTTTGATAGTGAGGATTTTTTACTTAGGCATTGTCATACCAAATCGTAGGTAAGATTTACTGTGATTGTCAGGGATGTACTCTATGTGTCCGTGATGTACTGTGTGTGTGTCAGGGCTGTACTGTATACATCAGTGATGTACTGTGTGTGTGTGTCAGGGATGTACTGTATGTGTCAGGGATGTACTGTGTGTGTCAGGGATGTTCTATGTGTGTCAGGAATGTACTCTGTGTGTCAGAGATGTACTGTACTGTAGACTGAACCTCCGCCGTGTGCAGGCTAAGATCCCTCTTCTCGTGAGCTCTGGAAATGTTCTGCGCCATAGTACACCGTGGCAATGCTCCAAACCGTAAAGCTCACGTGAGTAATACTCTGGACCATCCCTCCTCCTGCCTTACCTGACCAATCTCCCCACCAGGCCAGCTGTAAATATGTGAAGAAGGACTGGCACAAGCTCTGCTTGGGCCCATTCCCTGATGACCTTGGAACATGGCCCTAGTGGCCCACTGGCATTTGCCTGCTTTGTCCAATGGTAAATCCGGGCATGCAAGTGGTTGGTGTTTAATCCAGAGGAGGGCATTTATCACCAGCTTTCAGTCAATATCATAAGTAAAACTCAAGGTAGGAATTCAGACAGGTTAATAGCAACTTTCGTATTATCTGTCGTATGTTTAACGCTGTCTGCAAGACCATCATATCATCCTTGCAAAATAGGTACATTTCGCTCCAAATAAGAAATTGTTTTGATTGCAAAGTGGAGTTTGAGGTCTAAAGTAAAGTGACACTCTAAGCACCTAACCAATTTAAGATTAATGAAGCAGCATTGTTGTAAAGATCATGCTCCATAGTCTCACTGTTTAATAATCTGCCATTTTTGAGTGAAATCAATTTTGTTTCTGATTATGTACCCCTAGTCACAAATCCCCTGGCCTGCAGCTCCTCTGGCTGCAGGCGGACTTCTCTATCTTCCCGTGAGAACAGCAGGCAGGTCAGAGCGTTGCCATGGTAACGCACGACAACGCTCCAACCTGCCTGCTCACTGGAGGAGCGTTCTCCCTCCCAGGTTCCCAGGTTCCTGTCAGACCAGTTAGGAGAACAGAAGCTCCTCTACCATGGTCTGCCTGGTCGGCCATGCTACATTCTGTGACCAGAAGGAGGGGAGCCGGTCACCCTGTAATTGTGCCGTGCGGCCTGCGGGCGCCTGATAGTATGCCGGCACACAGGAAAATTTCACGGTATCCCGGTGGGCCTGTCCAGCCCTGGGGTGTAACAAGAATAATTTAGAAAAGTGCCAATCTCTATTGAAATCTGCAGTTTTGTAAAATAAAAAAATAATGTCTTAGATGTGCTTTAAATGTTTAGTGTAGTCCTCTAGTTAAACGCTAATCACAGAGGCAGAGGCAGTTGCAGTTTTGAGCAGGCTATTACAGAGCAAGGAGAATTTTAAATTAAACCAAATGTGCAATTAGAGAAGGTAACCAAATTAGGCTCTTATTCAGGAGAATGTAGGCAGGCAGTTGAATGGAAGAGAATTGAGCACTGATACTGCATTGGCATGGTCTATACACCAAAACCCAATTCATTAAGCTAAAACTTTTTGGTGCTTAGAATGTCCCTTTAACTTTTTATAAAATTTCAGCTCTTGCCCTGACAGAAGGTATCAATGCAACATCTGGGGTAATTTGCATGGGAACACTATGAATATTTTATGTAAAATGTAGCATGTTTTACATACGTTTTTTTTAATTCTTTTAGACTATATTACCATAAAAGTATAACATTTCTTAATGTTTTCATTTTAGTAGAACTGGTTAGATTATAAAAAAATATAAGCAAATAACTAGAATCCTAGTATTCTTAAAGTACTGGAAATAATGATTGGCTTCACTTCACCCTACTGCCCCTTTAAGTATAATTTATCCTCATCACAAATTTGCAAATACAATAACGCAAATGAATCCAAAAACATAGCCAATCCTCACTTTTAATGGTACATTTCCCCCAAAGAATGCATGTTCATAGAAAATTAGTTTCAGCGTTTTAAAATGCTATAATTCTTAGCACAATACATCCTGCTTACTTTGAACAGCTGTGCTCAAATAACTATCATCCCCCAGGACCTCAAAATGACTTTTATTCCCCAAACAAGTTATTTCTGTTAAATATGCAATTTTCTGCTTACCTGAATCCTAAGGCTAGAATAAATGCAAGAAATGTATATGTATGCAAAGACAGAAAAACAAATATATGCAAGAATAACAATAGCTGCACAGAATGTATTTCCATAAATAAATTGATGGCAAATTGAGGTCTTCTGTTTAGTACAATGTTTGTGAGCATTTTGCCACTATCACCATAATCTGATTTATTTAACACCATGCAAAAGAAAACAAGAATTGCTAAAAAATTTAAGTCTTAACTTTATTACAGTGAAATAGTTAATGAGAATCTTCAGGCTGGAAGTGATAACTATCCTTATTGCATTATTTTCATATTACCTAAAAATGTGCAAAATAAATAAATAAAAACTCACTGCACATATAAAAAAATCAATTTAGCTGATATTCCACAATGAATACATGAATGCATTTAATTAAAAAAAATTGTCATTGGATGTATAACAAAAAACAGCTTGCAACAGTTGCAGATCTCTGCCTGGAGTCTTTGTAAGCCCTCCCTTTCTAACCCCGCCCAGACTTTCTGTGGATGTCCAATCACAGACTTCCCAATGAAGCTCAATTAGATGTCTTTGCAAGGCAGGTGCTCTGAGCACTTGCTGCTTCGTGAGTTTAGCTGCACTGATATAAACAACCATGAAGTAACATGACTGATTGTCTGACAGTCAGGTTAGGTGGAACAGAGTAGATTTTTATTGAAATCTGCACTTTTTGTAAAATGAAAAGAGAGGACACACACTTCACACATAAAGTACTTCAGTAAGCTAAAGTGCTTTAGGTATCTGGAGTGTCCATTTAAAGAAGCAAGCTGCAGCAAAAGACAGTCTTCTCAGATGAGGAAGAGGCTCCTACAATGAGAAGTATTGAATTCTGCTCTATGGAGCCTAATCTTATTCCATAAACCTCTGCAGATCAGCACCAACAACAGCTTCACATATAAGATCTGATGAATGGAACTGACAGCTTTGTGTCAGGCTTTATTTCTCCTATTTAACTTTTTTGTTACTGAAGGACTCAGTCAACAATTGCTGAGCACAGCCAATGGGTCTATTCCTCAAACTCCACATTATAGAGATTGAAAATCAAATTGCAAACTTTCTAATTTAGAAACAAAAGGTATAACTCTCCTTTAGACACACCTGGGTTGTTTTACATTCTGCCAGAAAACCTTACAGGTTTAATCACTAACATGAGAATTCAAAGTGAAATCAAAGTAAGTTTAAATTTAAGGCCAGAGCATTAAAAGTGAATATAATTCAAACATCAGACAGTTTCACACCTTATAATGTCCTGAAACTTGATGATATGAAAGGGTCTGAATCCAAGTCAGCAAATAAACCTTCTCCCCTTGAAAAGCACGATGACAATTTTAGCGGTTTGAAGTGATCATTGTGCGTGGAGTTTGTATTTATAGAATTTTTACACTGCACATACTGAGATCAACCCCTTACACAGTTCCAGGATGGTTAATGTCAATTCTGTGCAGAATTGGCACATATGTCTGCCAATCGGTGCATAGAGACTGCCCTGTAATCTCCTCACAGTCCATCCTCTCGGAGCTCTCTCACCTGCTGGTAAGGGCGAGGGACTTCAGACAGTGGTGTATCCTGGTTTTGTGCTGCCCTAGGCAGGACAAAACTCAGGCGCCCTGTGATTTTCATCGTGAGAATCACGCAAGCGCCTCTATCGGCTGTCAGTAAGAAGTGGTCTGGGTGCCTAGAGTGGTCCTTTAATGGTACTCATATTATCTACCTCTGAAAGATGAAGGGCTGAATTAATCCTGTCGGGATTCACACCTGCGACCCAAGGGTTGAACAGATTCTACTGATGACGCATGAGCCAACTGAGCTATCTCACCGGCCTTTACTTAAATGCAATCTCTTTATGTCCTCTGATTTCTTTTTTTTTTTTAGAAACTTGCTAATGTATAAATGGAAATGTATTTCTATTTAAAGTGGTACAAATAACTTTTTGCATTATTTAAAACCTTGGCAATTCCTGTTGACATTGGTTTATTGAACATCCAGTTTTATATAAACGTGATCACACAATCTACTCATTTGTTTTTAGGACTGACAAGTATCATATCAATATTTAATCAGAAATGTACCATGCCTTGTCTAAAACTACAGACATAGTGCTTCCTATTGGAATTGGATTAACTTTTTAAAAAAGAAAAAAAAGCTGACAATTTTTACCAATTTTATAAAGTGAACACAATAAGAAAATCAAACAACACAGTTGTTGATAAATATGTGCTATCAAAACTTTACTTTCCAGACCATATTCAAATGAAAACGCTGAATCGTCTGACTTCAAAGAAAATAACTTGTCTGCTGACATCGAAGTACAATCAAAGCCTCTTCAAAATATGTCATAGAAATGGCTTCCTGGTCAGTTTGAATTACTTTTTTTTATAGCAAATCTCAGTATGTGTTAGAACTTTTAAACAGTAAGGGATAAAATAAAATGAAAAGGCTGTATGATTCAAAAGAGTCATTAATGGTTAAAATCTGTAACCTATTTGCAATGCTATGGAAACAAGTTTGATTCCATTTCTAACCAAAAGCAAGTTAGATGCAAAATCAATTATTATAGCTAACTCACGTTGTATGGATCAGGTACAGTTGAGGACAACAAAAGCCAGCTAAATAGCTATTGAAAATGTTGCAAGTCAGCTATTTACTAAGCAAGCACCACCAGACAGGACGTGAGAGGGAAAGAAATTCTGGAAAAGAAAAGTTGCACTTCACATCAGAACTCTAACATACCTTGTATAAGCAAAATGACTCAGCGTTATAGTCCTGATTCTACAAAATAAGTTTGTCTATCGTATAGCCAGATAAACCTAAAACACCTTGCTCTGATAGAACTGTGTATGGGCACTGTATATGATAATATTCAAACTAGGTATGCAGGACTATATCTGGATGAGTGTAGATCTAGAGACTAGTTGAAGGATATATTCTAACAGAGCTGGCACATAAGGGTGTCATGCGATTGTAACTACAATGGTGGAACTCTACTCGAAGAGTGTATTGTGGTCCTGGATTATTCGCCCTAGGAAGGGGAGCAAAATGCCTAGATGTTTTTTATGTAGCATGGCTTAGCAGCATGGGAATGCTGCTCTGTCAGGACTCTTTTTCTGACTGTGGGTGCTAATAGTAGATATCATCAATTTCTGCCACCCCCATACAGCACCCAGCATTTATTGTGGAGATTTCTATAGCAGGAGCTAATCTGCGCTACAAATGACAGGGTAGTGGGGGTGTGGGGGAGATGCAGATGAAGACAGACACAATGGGGGAAATGGGTCCATTGACCCAAGGAGGGGACAAGGAGACCTAGACACAAGAGGAAAACATTCTACATCAACATGGGTCACAAGGGGACAAAGATACAAGGAGTGGACAGGAGGACTGAGACACAAAAGGGTCCAAGGGAACTAGAAACAAGAATGACTGTGGTAGGGAAATAGCATCTTCCTGGACCCAGCAACATATCATCATTTTATGTGCCATGCCAGGACTGGATTTGCAGAAATGTAATGGTGGTCCAGTGAGCAGATTTATTAAAGCAGATAAAAGCAACGTTTCGGCCCACAAGAGGCCCTGTTTTGGGCCGATACATTGTTTTTCATCTGCTTCAATAAATCTGCTCACTGGATTTACCTTGAGTGACTGGACCATCATTACTTTTCTGCAAATTACATTGTGAGGATTGGCCAACCTCAGGCCCGGTTGCACCCTTGGATCCAGGAGAGTGCGGTATACATTTTGGTAGTTACATAGATTCCTGGACTGGATGGCATCATTCTTGCTATCTGAATTGGATGTAATTATTTAAATATTAAATAACCAACTCAGTGCTATAGAGTTATGCGCGTAAAAAAAGTTTGCTTTAAATAATATATACCAGTACATTATTTTAAAATAAATCCTTGAAACAAAAATAACATATATAAAATGACATGTTTCCGGTAACCCTATCAAATTGTACCTAAACCTGCTAATTGCATCTTCATGTAATTTTTTTCATTTGGTATTTTCATCAATTTCATGATAAAGAATTAATCATGCAAAAAACAACAGACAGAAGATTAACTGAAGTTAGTTAATGTTCTGTCTGTTGTTTTTACATGATTAATTTATTAGATGTGTGCAAAGTCTTCCACACAATTAAAAAAAAGGTTTATTTGAGTTCCAGTGAATTGTATTGAAAGATGGAATGAATAAATATGGTTTAAGGCAACAGAAGAACAAAAGTATGACTTTCAAACCTCAGCTCTCTTTTTAGTGACACTGAGAATATTACAGTCTCTTTGTTAGTCTGTACAGACGTAGGCACTGTTATTGTATCATTAGAGGATGCATGGAAAGGTCCTTTGTGAGCCACTTTTCCGCAAACGATGCCTAAAATGAATGTGCATCCATAGAGCATCACACACAGTGACAATTTAGAATGCATTCAAAAACATTGAAAGCAAAGGAAAAAAAGGAAAATCAGTGAGAGTTAGCATCCTATTTTATTCATAGTTAGTACAAAACATGCACTTTTATTTTTATTTATTTTACTAAAGTTTGTGAATAAACTTTTGTTTTCCTGTCTGAAAAATATTGCAATAACTTTCAACCTCACCGTGAATTCTGCAACTGACTATTTAAGCCGAGAACATAACAAGTTAGAGTTGGCCTGAAGATGACTTAGGAGATTCAGTATGTGAAGAATCCAGAAATACATAAGGTGTAGTGTTCTAATTTTGGAGCATAAAGTAACACTATAATGTTAGTAATACAAATGTGTATTCCTAAAGCTATAATGGCCCTGTGGCCATTTATGTGACTGGTCCCCACCTTTGAGGAGAAGAGAAGTTATTTTACTTACCTTTTCTTAATTTCAGGGCCTGTCTGCATTGCTGGCACCAACCTCCTTGGCTGAGATTATCAATTATCTCAGCCAGTCCACTGCTTTCCTATGGAAAGCATGCAGAGCAAAACACAGTGCTACAGCAATCAGATACTCTCTACGAGACCATCTGATTGAAATAGCTGAGTTTTACTCTCTTATTTCATCAAAAATATGTCTAGTATAAATTGTGGTCATTACGGTATGTTTTGGGTGTGTCCCCAAATAGTTTTTGTCTTTACCATGTAAGTTTGGAATATAGACCAGATTCCTTTTGGGTTGAGCACCCCTTCCCTTTCCCAGTTTTAGAGGCCCCTTGGGAGGTGGCCACAGGAAGGTATATATTTGCAGAGGTTTTAGATTGTAATGTCACTTGTATTTTAATTTTCATAGAGCAGATATATGAATTGCATTGTGAGCATATACATCAAATCACTATTACTTTAATTGTTTAGTTTAGACACTGCAAAGTTTTAGAATTGTGTTTATCACATTAATTTTGTGATACATATATTGACAATGCTCTTACAACAGATTTATTAACCCCTTCAGGACCGGCCTGTTTTTGCGATGTTTGTACGTTAAGGACCAGAGCAGTTTTAACACTTTTGTGGTGTTTGTGTTTAGCTGTAATTTTCCGCTCTCTCATTTACGGTTCCCATACAAGTTATATATTGTTTTTTTCACGACAAGAAGGGCTTTCTTTACATACCAGTATTTATATTATGTCATATATTGTATTTAAAAAAAATAATAAAATATGGTGAAAAAAAAAAAAAAAAAACATGTTTTTGGACTTTTACTTGAAAAATCTTTTACTTATCTACAAAAGCTAATGAAAAAAACTGCTAAATAGATTCAAAATTTTGTCCCGAGTTTAAAACACCCAGTGTTTACATGCTTTATTGCTTTTTTTTGCAAGTTATAGGCCTATAAATACAAGTAGGAAATTGCTGTTTCAATATATATATATTTTAAATGTATCAATAGTGACATTGTTACACCGTTATCTGTCATAAATCCCCGAAACACACCTAACATGTACATATTTTTTAAAGTAGACAACCCAGGGTATTTAAAATGGGGTATGTCCAGTCTTTTTTAGTAGCCACCTAGTCACAAACACTGGCCAAAGTTAGCATTTATATTTGTTTGTGTGTTAAAAATGCAAAAAACGCTAACTTTGGCCGGTGTTTGTGACTAAGTGGCTACTAAAAAAGGCTGAACATACCCCATTTGCAATACCTTGGGTTGTCTTCTTTTGCAAATGGTATGCCATCATGGGGCTAATTCTCATTCCTTGGCTACCATACGCTCTCAAAGGCAACCTAACCAATCTGACAAATTTCAATAAAAAAAAAAAAAGTAAAATCAAGCCTTATATTTGACCCTGTAACTTTCACAAACACTATAAAACCTCTACATGTGGGGTACTGTTATACTCAGGAGACTTCGCTGAACACAAATATTAGTGTATCAGAACAGTAAAATATATCACAGCAATAATATCCTCAGTGAAAGAGCTGTTTGTGTGTGAAAAATGCAAAAAACTTCACTTTCACTGACAATATCATCGCTGTGATATGTTTTACTGTTTTGAAACACTAATATTTGTGTTCAGCGAAGTCTCCCGAGTAAAACAGTACCCCCATGTACAGGATTTAGGGTGTCATAGAAAGTTACAGGGTTAAGCACAGTGCTAGCAAATTAAATTATCTGGACTTTTGGCCTGGGTTGGCAGGCAGGTCCCTCAAATTGCAATCATTAAAATTACTTAATTAGGTAAAAATATTACATAAATATGCACGTAGAATTTTAATATATATACATATTTATATATTTGACGTCTACGTGTATATTTATGAAATTATTAATGTAATTTTGTATGTGGACATATGTATATTTCGTATTATTTTTATTTATTTATTTATACATAGATATATATATCATTACATTCTAAGTGTATTTTGATATAAATATATATATATATCAATATCAAAATACTGTTAGAATAAAATTGAATATATATATATAATTTTTTTTTAATTATTAAAAATTATTTTTATTTTTTGTTATTTATTTTTATTAACATATTATTTGTATTTTATAATAATATATATATACCATATATATAGTTATTATATATATTGTATATATTCGTGTGTAATTTAAATATAAGTGTATTTTTATATTAATATACGTATATATAAATATAAAAATACACTTAGTGTGACATTATATATATTATATATATACATATATTTTATATAGGTATATATAGATATAATACATGTATATATATCATATATATATATACACATATTATTATTTTTTTACACTGATTTCTTTTTTTTTACACTTTATTTTATGATTTTTTACTTGCAGGGAGACTGCCTGTCAGCACAGACAGTCCCCCTGCAGGCAGATACAAAGACCCCTATTGCGGTCATGTGATCGAGTGATCACATGGCCGTGGGGTCCTGATCTGCCGAGGGGGGACTGCCCGGGCAGACAGGCAGTCCCCCTGGACCGGGAGGAGAGCTGATCGCCGCCGTGGGACCGACGGCGATCAGGTAAGTTGCTCAAAACCGTTATGACGGTTCAGGACCGTCAGCGGTCCAAACGCACGTTTTACCGCTGACGGTCCTGAACCGTCAGCGGTCCTTAAGGGGTTAAAATACACTTTTGTTTATTTAGAACTAGCACTATTACGTTTTGTCTCCCACGTTGGAATTAGTCTAGGACCCACCGATATTGGGATACTGTGAAGTAGTGGTGGAACTAAATCCCCATAATTGCTTTCTGAGATTTGTGATTTTAGGTAGCTGTAAAAATGTATTTTTATGTGTGCACTGTTCCTTAATCTGTATTCTGTAAAAACAAATGTGGTCACTATGGCAACGGCATTCCTGCAAAATGCATGTTTGTGTGTCCCCATTTCCTTTTTGTCTTTACTATGTTTAAAAGAGATATCCGCTTTGATCACGTGAAAACTGTGACATATCCAATCATATGCTGTTTAGACAAACATCTGAAGATTACTCTGTATCTTATGAGTCTGTCATTATACTCCATAACATACTACCAATATCTAAAAGTAATGAATTGTGCTAGATTTTATTTAATATTTTTTATGACATGCATTGATTTATGAGTACGTCCACATCTTGGCAAGTATTTCAGTATATACACTATATTGTTATAGCTTTAGGACTACTTGGTTAAGTGAAGTAGGGTTAGCTGAAATCTCTCATGCTGTGAACTTTTTTAGTGTAGTTGAGATTTTGCGACTTGCATTAAATATGACTGCTACATTTCTCGTTTTTACCTAGTAAAATATTTTTAAAGTAAAGCCAATAATTCATGACTTCCAAAATAGAAAATGTGCCTCTGATGTATTTTCTTAGGGTCTGATTAATTCCATTCTGTCCATACTTCTTCCCCTCCTGCTGTGCTACATGCAAATGCACAAACTGACAGAGAGGAATGAAGGGGAAGTTGGGCTTCAGAAGATGTGATTCTGTGATTCTCTAAGGAAAAGGACAGTGAAGGAATGACAGAATTACACCAGAAGATTACTAAACATTTCCATTTAGATATCATCTGATTAGGAGACTTGTGGAGAGATCGAAAAGATGTGCCTAATGTTAAAATATAATACCATAAATGTTCAATTTACGAAGGTGAGATTACGGACTTTCAAAAGAAAACCAAAATAATCAAATTTTAGGAGAAGACTGACACATATGTGTGAAAAACAAAATATTAAAAAGTATAATTTGTCATCCAGTTGTCTGTTTTTTTTTTTTTTTTCCATTTACTTTTATCCTCGATTTGGATTTTCAGCAGTTAATGTTTAGCATGAGAACAAAGCGATGAATGCATAACTCAAGACTAGCACGATTTTGATGAGCTTTTGGTCTGACTTCTCTAATAAAGGGAGTTCAAGTGACATGGACATGAAAGTGATTCCGTGAGAGATACATGTCAGCGAGAGGAGAGAGAGGCATTGCTTTCTGCAATCAATCGGGAGACAAAATATTTCTTTTTTTATTGGACTGAAAAATGGGTGTACAGTACACTATAAAAAAATTTAAATGAACATCTAGATCTTTAAGGTATCAAGTGCAACCATTATCCATGGCACAGCTACCTTGTCTTAATAAAATTCAAAGAAAATAATTAACTATGCACTGCCCCAAATCCCTATGCATATTTAAACAAATGGAGGTTTTTCACTCCAATGGCCATTAGGTGTAAGCCCACCTGCTACATCAAGGCAAACCTCATAGGTGGGTCCTACACTTGAAATGCACCTTGCTTCGTTCAGCTTTAGACAAAATAGTGTAGGACCCACCTAAGAGGTTTGCCTTGACGTGGCAGGTGGTCTTACACCAAATGGCTATTGGAGTGAAACTCCATTTGTTTAAATATACATAGGGATTTGGGTAGTGTGCAGGTAACTCTTTTCTTTGGTTTTTATTGTATTTTTAGGGCTGATGTGTACTATGGTCATTGCTGCCACCCAGGAGTAGTGGGAGTCTGAGCGTAGGACTTATCTTTGTGTAATTCTACCTTGTCTTAATGTCTGTAGGAAGGACTCCATAGGTTTTCCTTTGCATGCATACTATATAGTTTCCGAAGTTTCAGAGGCTCTGCTATTGCCGTATTCCCTAAGCACTGTGGCTCACCAACCTCCATTTCATATTTTACATTCCTTTTTATGTTCACGTATCATCTTAAAATGTAATACTGTACTGATTTGTTTTTTTCTGCTTTAGACTGATTTACGACTTTACACTTATCTCATGCAGAAACTATTCAGTACAAATAAAATATTAAAGGGGAAGTCTGGAATAAAAAAAAAATGCTTGTTCACTAAAACAAGACAGCTAAAAAAAAAAAAAAATATGCATTTATTATTTTTTAAAAATGATTTCTCCAAATCTCTAAATCCTGCCTCTTTTGCAAGTTCTGTAGCACTAATTTCAGTTTTCATGCTAAACATAGTTTAATCAAATGATTATTTATATATACTGTGGATAGAAGGATGGACAGAGGCATGGAAGATGGGATGGAGGGATCAGTAAAGATAGATAGATAGATAGACAGATAGATAGATAGATAGATAGATAGATAGATAGAAAGAAAGACAGACAGACAGACAGACAGACAGACAGACAGACAGATAGATAGATAGATAGATAGATAGATAGATAGATTGAAAGATAGACAGACAGACAGATAGATAGACAGACAGATAGACAGATAGACAGATAGATAGAAAGATAGAGAGAGATAGACAAATAGATAGATAGATAGATAGATAGATAGACAGACAGATAGATAGAAAGATAGACAGACAGATATTTTAGGAATGGTCACATGTATTATCAATAATGTCATATATTTTTCAGCGCTGATCACGAAGTAGGCCTCATCTTTATTTTCATTGTCAACCTCAAACTGAAGTGTAGATAAGTATTTCTCCGTAACAGTAGAAAAAAAAAATGAATTCCATAGTCCTGTCAGTTGGGATAAATGAAATCTGAGGCACTACAATTCACAGAAATGACAAGAAGACTCTACAGCTCCATTCCTACCATCAGATTATTATTATTATATTCGGCTTTTCAAGCTAATGCCTTTAGCGCGAGATGGTTTCTCTGAAAACTTCACATTTAGGATTTAGTGTTGAGTGCGATCATTGGTGTGAATAGGGAATTCAACAGCAAAATCAATTGTCACATGATAAGACGGCTTATGACATGTAACTGACAAAGTCACAGCAAAATGAAGACAGAGATTCCGAGTAAACATCAGACGATACAAATTCAGTTTTGAAAAAATAACCACGGAGCTTTAATTACAAATATACCTAAAATAGTATTTTGGTCCGCCAACCATTACATGATTACTTGCATTGAACACTGTGAGACATAATTTATTTTTCTGAGTTAGAAACATATGTGGGAATGCAGTGATTTGAAAAAGAATTGTGATTAGAGCAGTATTGTAAAAAATGATTACTGTAGGTAAAATGCAAGCTCCACACAAATTAAGCTGTATATTACAATTGATTGGAGTTGCAATAAAATATATGTTGAAGCGTAAACAAAGTATTCAAAGCCAAATTACTTATTTTGATGCCTGAAATAGGCTTGGCTATACATTATGTGGTTTATTGATTGCATTGATTAAAATATTTACTGCAAACCAAAAAAAAATAATAATAAATAGAATAGGATGTGGTTCTGCTGTTTATTATATAAAAAAAAAAAAAAAGTCTTGTGGGTATTGTGTGGAAAATACAACACTTCAATAAATAAGAGCAAATGTTTTGACAAAACATGCTTTCAACACTGTGTAATGACTGTCTTGATTGCTTCTCGCATGCAGATAGAAAACAGCATCAGCACTTACACACAGTATACATTGTGATTGCACCGGGAGGGGGCCTGGCTTACACCGTGTGAGTCATGATATAGCTTAGTGTAGTAAAGCAAATTATAGCAATCACCGTCAGTTGTATTGTTGGGGATTGTTCAATGGGGTTTACTTATTTGACAATAAATTCCTGCTATTTCTAGTGCCCTCATAATCTTCCAAATGTCTAATGTTATGTAGGCAATATTTATATGCAATGATAACTGATTATTTATTTTAAACAATACATTTCTGTGACATTTTTTTTTTTTTTTTTTTTTTTTTAAGTTTGTACTTGGGACCACACAAAATAAGATTTGATATCTTACTATTGGACAGTGCCATGACAAGTGAAACAAAAATGTAGGTTTCCTTCAGCAAGTAGACTTTATTATGGAGTACAAACATGTTTGCAATGTTTCGGCTCTCAGGAACCTTTTGTCAAGTCTTGCTCCACTGGATTTGTCTAGGCCGGGGCCCTCCTGTTTTGGAGCACTCTAGAGTATGCACTGAAAAAGTGTGTGTGCAAGGTCCTCTTAAAATTCTACAAGATAAGTGCCATGACAAAGCTGTAGTGACTATGGTGCTTGAAGTTTTGTTTTAGAAATCTAACACATTAAACTAGTTTTATATATATATATATATATATATATATATATATATATATATATATAGCAGAAGTGTGATGTAGTATAACTATATATTTATAAGATCAGGTAAACATAATCATTATTACTATGAAAAATTCAGATAGACATTCAGACAGACAGATAAATGATAAATAGATAGATAGACAGATAGATATAGATAGAATATATATATATATATATATATATATATATATATATATCAAATTGTTTGCTACTCTAATCACTCTTTAATTTACATTTCAGGTAATTTGATAAATGATGGGGTTTGTGTGAGCAAGATTACACTGATAGATAGACTTAACTTTATGTTCTACACAAAGGGGCTAAACCATAAAGCACTAAGCCACCAGTTACATTTCCCAAAGTTAATCCAAAATGACGACAACAAGGACTGGCAGTATGACACATTCAGAAAAAACATTTTCACCATGCAGTCACTTTAAATTAAAGTAAATGTCCTTAAGTGTATAGTCCTATCATCACAGTGTATTTTGTTCATACTTCACATTGACATAAAAGAAAATGCTATATGCTCCTTAAAATATATTCGTTACATAAATACTGATATTTGTTATCTAGGTATCTCAGCTTTGAAAATATTAATGTTTGCTGACAAACCTAAGCGAAAAGGTGTATTAATCTAATGAGTTTATGAACAGACATTTCAGTTAATTGGTTTAAATAGCACTTATAGAGTATACTATTCATAAACAACAAACACACATGAAAAAGAAAAAAAGAAACATAAAAAAGATACATAATACACTCAATTATCACCTTTTTAAGTACAACATGTTAAAGGAAATATCCAAACATTAATCATGTTCTAATTAACTATAGACACCATGAAGACATAATCAAAAACATGCAGAATGCAGAGTGTTGGTCCAGGTATGGTTGTTCCACCGTTTCTGAGACAGTTAACATCCCATATCAATGTAATACACAGATAATCCTGTTGTACAAACATCCAGGACTGGTGGTTCTGTGGTCAAAGATCCAATTCTGTATAGTGTTAATGGTAGTGTTTAGTTGGTGTATAATTTACTACGTCAACACTGCATCTCACTGAATTGATTATAGAGCCTGTGGTATATCGCACTATCCTTTGTGGCAGTACCACCGCCTGTTAGTGAATTGCCTTTATTTATATTATGTGTGATTCCCCATCATTTTGTTTATTGTGCCCGCTCCCCATTGGAGAGGTCTTCCACAAAGGGAATTCATTCACCTCCCTTACAGGGACCACCCCAACACCTAATAGAATGTTAGGTTAGAACGTTCACACCTTGCAACATAAGTGTCAAACTGCAAACCGCAAACTGCAAAGGGAAACATTTAATGATTGCTTCCCTGGGTGGCCGCCATTCGTACAGGCGAACACCTACCAGGAGGAGCATTCATGGATTGTTTCCCAACTCGTTCGTCTCACGAGCGAGGACCTCCCCGATGCCCCATTAGAACGTTCACACCAATTACTCAACATTGGTGTGAAACCACAAGGGAAGTAATTAATGAGTGCTCCGCTGGGTGGCCGCCATTTCGTATTGATGAACGCTGTCCAGGGGAAGCCTTCGTATCCCGACAAGAGATGCTTCCCTTGCAGGGTTTCACACAGGGACCTTGGGAGCAGAACCGAGGAAGGTATCGCTGTGAAGGTCCCTGAGGTTGGTGTGGACACTCCTGGGGCATGGGCTAGGTTGGTGCCTGCGGGGACAAAGAGACCAGCTCTTTTCCCGCGGGCAGGCTTTTCTGTGCCTGGGTTGGTGTGGGGAACCTTGTGAATTTAGTGGTGGGCTTTGAGAACACAGGGAATATAATCCATTCCCATGCTAGGACTCTGGGTACGGGGAGGAACCTGGCATGTGACCCTGTGGGGTTGTGTGGTTATGCATAAAAGCCTTGTGTGGTCAATAAAATTGTGTTGTACCTCCAGGACTGTGTGTCGTCCAGTTACTGGGGGTAGGGGAAATGGGTCTCTTTGTACTCTAAATGGTTTCTGACTGGCTGAAGGAAGGGAATTAGCAGAGATAACTGGTCGGGTTACCCGTGGTCCGCTACACCCTTCATTCAGTGTTAAAACATTTTCGAGCAGTTTACCACTAAACAATAGTCTTTGGCCACCTATAGATGACCTGGGCATTTTTTATCACAGCGGCCCACTGAGAAGGGGGCGTGGCCAGAGGGGGTATGTTTTGTCATCACCAATGGCAAGAATGCCCCCTCTCAAAGTAAGCATGTTGGTTCAATGCTCTTTCAGGACAGACCATGCGCAGAGCTCTGCTGAAGAGCTATAGCCTGAGAAAAAGGCCCTGTATTTGTTCTGCACAGCACAAGCATTTTAATTAACATGCTTGTGCTGTGTCTGCTTGCAACTTGTCTCTGGTGTCTCCATAAGTGGGATACCAGGAGACAAAAGGGCCAGGAAAGAGTATTGTGCATGTGTTTGAACCTGCTTGTGGGATTGCGTGTGTGTAGAGTGAGATGATTGTGGTGTGATGTTGTATAAATAGGTTGGTTTGGGGCTAGGGGCTGTAGAGAGGGAGAGAGTGTGTATAGGGAGCATAGTGTGTATAAAGGTTGTAGAGTGTGTGTGTTTAGGGAATGTAGTATGTGTTTGCTTAGAAGGAATCTTGTGTGTGCATAGGGGATCCAGAGTTTGTATGTCAGGAATGTAGTGTGTGTGTGAAGGGGATCTAGTGTGTGTTTGAATGACCCAGAGCATGAATAGAAGATCTAATGTGTGTTTGTGTGTATAGAGGATACAGCGTGTATATAGGGGTTTAGTGTGTGTAGATGATCCAGCGTTGTGTAAGGGATCTAGTGTGTGTCTGCCTGTAATGTGTGTATGAGGGGTGCTGATGGTGTGTGAGAGGGGTGCAGTGTGTTTGAGGGGTGGTGTGTGTGAGGGTGCTGTGTGTGTGAGGTTGCTGTGTGTGTGTGTGTGTGAGAGGTGCAGTGTGCAAGGGTGTGGTTTGTGTGTGTGCGCGTGATGGGGCACTGTGTGTGAGGTTTCTGTGTGTGTGTGTGTGTGTGAGGGGTGCTGAGTGTAAGGGGTGCTGTGTGTGAGGGGTGCTGTGTGTGTGAGTGTGATGTGTGTAAATATGTTTGGAGGTACTGTGTGTGTGGTGGAGATAGATTAATGCAAATGTGAGGTGGTGCTGTGTGTGTGAGGGAATGTGTGTGTGTTGTGTGTGTGTGTGTGTGAGGGGTGCTGTGTGTGAGGAGTGATGTGTGTGTGTGTGCGGGTGCTGTGTGTGCGTGTGGAGGCTGTATGTGAGAGGTGCTGTGTGTGTGTGTGTGTGTGTGTGTGTGTAAGGGTGCTGTGTGTGAGGGTTGCTGTGTGTCCTTGAGGGTGCAGTGTGTGAGGGTGCTGTGTGTGTGGGGGGGCTGTGTGTGAGGCTGCTGTGTGTGTGTATGTGAGAAGTGCAGTGTGTGAGGCTGTGTGTGTGTATATGTGAGGGGTGCAGTGTTTGAGGGTGCTGTGTGTGTGTGTATATGTGAGGGGTGTTGTGTGTGAGGGTGCTGTGTGTGGTGGGTCCTGTGTGTGAGGGTGCTGTGTGTGTGTGTGTGTTTGAGAAAGGGTGCTGTGTGTGTGTGTGTATGTGAGGGGTGCAGTGTGCAAGGGTGCTGTGTGCTTGTACGTTAGAGGAGGAGTGTGTGAGGCTGCTATGGGTGTACGTGAGGGGTGCTGTGTGTGAGGCTGCTGTGTGTGTGTAAGAGAGAGGTATGGCTAAAGCAGATATTACACATTTTATTCAAACCATACCACATAACACCAGCAATGTACATTGTGAAAGAGCTGAAAGCGGTCAGCTGACTCTCTCATCCAATCACATCCACACATTGCTGTTCAGGCTGATGCTAGCCCAAGCAGCACAGAGGGGATGTACTGCTGGAGACTGTTGTTTAGCATTAAAATGTTAAAAATGTGTGGAATTAAAAAAAACAGTGCCAGGGGACCTTTAGACATTATAACCATTTCAAATAGATGAAGCAATTACAGTTCCTGCAATGTCCCTCTCCAAATGTTAAATAGCAGGTCCTGTTTATTTGATTTCAAGCACTCCTGCAGGTATTTATTTTTAGGGTTATACCTTTAAAATAAGATCCTTAAAGGGACACTCAAAGCTCCAAAAATAGTTTAATGAAGTAGTTTTGGTGTATAGATTATCCCCCTGCAGTATCACTTTAAAAAAAACAAAACATGCATACTGCACATTGCACATTACACATTGCACATTGCACATTGCAAAGGCACGCTCAAGTAGAGAGAATCCGCACTCAAGGGAACTAATGGAAGCAGGAAGCAAACCTCCCTGGCTGTCTGACTGACAGCCAGGGGAGTGTTTCATTAATTAATTATAAAGTGCGTTTGATACGGGATGGCAACATTCTAGAGCCTTGAGTTAATGTAATGGTGTAAGATAAAAATAAGGAATGTAAAATTTGGCAGTATATCTGGCCTTTCAATTAATCAAATGTATTGTTATATAGCTAGTCTGTAGGAGTCAGCCAGCCAAGAATGCCATTTAGAAAAATAGTGTATCATTAGAGGTGTGATACAATTCAGCAGAGTTTAAGGATGTTTCAAAACAGTAACATATTTAAACCCCAGCTGGGGGTACTGTTGCCTTTTGGTATCAGGGCTTTCTCTCATAACATTGTACCATTGTCTATTTATTGGTTCTGGTATGTAATTCCCAGATTTTACTAGTAACATGACGTAAAGTCATGATTTTATTAAAGACACGGAGGCGAGTATTATGCATAACTCTTTCTTTATTTCCTCAGCAGCAAAGATAGAGGAATATAAATATTGTCAAAATGAAAGAAAAAACTGAACAGGCATAACAGTCAGCCAATCACATAACAGAGGAAGTAGCTATATAAGTCCTGTGTCTCCCACAATCCCCCTCTTTCTTGCGAAAACCGAAGACCAGGTAAGATAACGATGTCCCACTTGATCCAAACAGGAAACGGGAAACAATACGAAAACTTCAAGCTAAAAAAGATAGAAAAATATGGTAATTTCCAAACTCAAAACTGTAGACTTACCAAACATAACCGTGAGTACCCATACAAAAAACTGTATTCTGAAATAGAAAATATATAAAATTAGGATCCAGCATAAAATGGTCAAGATCATTCAAAACATGATGCAAATATATGATATAAATACATGAAATAAATACAGACCTAATTGAAAAGCATACCTGAATAGCACCGAAGCATCTCATTTCCCAGAATCCACACCGGGAGGGTGGGCGGGAATAATACTCGCCTCCGTGTCTTTAATAAAATCATGACTTTACGTCATGTTACTAGTAAAATCTGGGAATTTTATTAAAGACACGGAGGCTCATATTATGCAAGTTCAAAGCTGTGCCACTACTCGAGATGCGATGTGTTCAATAGGTCTGAAATAGAAATCTCGAAAGGTCGATTCTCTGGACCAGTCCGCCGCTCGCATAATGTCTTCTAGACGACATCCGACTGAGGATGCTTTCGAAGCCATCGCGCCCCGTACAGAATGAGGCGTAAAAACAGAGGTGTCTATACCTGCAGAAGACAGTAGCCAACGCACCCAACGTGCCAGAGTAGGTGTCGAAACTGGCCGGTGAGGTGACTTAAAAGATAAGAACAAATCATGCAGATCAGCGGAGCGAAGGGAACGTGTAGCATCTAGATAAACTTTGACGCAATCCACTGGGCAGAGTGCCGGACAACCAGAAAACCTCGGGTAAGTAAACGACTTGGATGCGGATTTCGTCCTCCTGGATATGTCAAAAGTAACGCCTTCTGGGGTGAATGCAACGGCGTCCCAATCCAGGGCCCTGACGTCAGAGACCCTCTTGCAAGAGATCAAACAGAGTAACATCACCAGCTTGGATGACAAACGTTTTAAAGTCAATTCTTGGTTAGGGTACCATGATGAGAGGAACTGCAACATCACGTTGACATCCCAAAATGCAGAGAAACGAGGCCGAGGAGGACGGGCAAGGCGAATACCCTTGAGAAGGCGACATACAAAAGGATGTCTGCCGACAGGGGAACCATCCAAACCCTTGTGTCCGGCTGAAATAGCCGAGCGGGATAGGTTAATCGTGCGGTACGCCTTGCCCGAGTCAAACAGGAACGTGAGGAACTCCAGGATCAAATGTAGAGAGGCAGATACGGGATCCACTGCCCGTTCCATGCACCAACCAGACCACGATCTCCATGAAGTTCGATAAGCTGTTCGTGTGCCTGGGGCCCAGGCGTTATCGAGGAGCAGGAGAGTTGTCTGCGGAACGTCTGAGACAACCCAAGGTCCCCTGAAAGGAACCATGCTATCAGGGGCAACTGGTGTTGCAACACCAGGTCGTGTGAGTTCCCATCCGGATCCAGAAGGAGGTCCTGGAAGACTGGTATCAGCCGAGGGAAATCTATTGACAACTCCATCAAGCGAGGGAACCACGGTCGAGATCTCCAGAGAGGGGTGACCAACGCCACACGACAATCGTGGCGAACCAGTTTCGAGATCGTGCGTGCGATCATGTTGAACGGGGGAAAGGCGTACAGGTGACCCTGCGGCCAGTCTTGGAGAAAGGCATCTGTCGCCACCGCCGCCGGGTCCGGCCTCCAACTGTAGAACTTCGGCAGTTGAGTGTTCAGCCGAGATGCGAACAGATCCATCTGGAATTTTCCCCACAACATGTCCAGGCCCTGGAACACTGAAGCGTGTAAATGCCAGTCGCCAGAGTCTCTTAAGTGTCTGGAATTCCAATCCGCTCCCGAATTGTCCAGACCCGGAATGTGTTCCGCCGTCACTGAGACGTTGTTGTAGAGGCAGAACTGCCAGAAATCTTTCGCTAGAATCGCTAACATTTTGGACTTCGTGCCGCCCAGGTGATTTATGTAACGGACCGCCGACACGTTGTCCATCTTGAGCAGAACGCAGCAATTCGCCCGCCCTGGGGTAAGGCTGCGGATCGCGAATGCCCCTGCCAGAAGCTCCAAGCAGTTGATGTGTAACGACTTCTCCACGTCGGACCATCTGCCTCCTGTGGAAACGTCTCCACAACGAGCGCCCCAGCCGTGCAAGCTGGCATCGGACTCTATCACTACGTCCGGGACGGAGCCGAAAATGGCTCTCCCGTTCCACGCCTCCATGTGTGCCAACCACCATTCTAACTCGTCTCTGGATTCCGCGTCCAAGCGTATCCGGGATTCGTAGGAGTGGCCCAGCCGAAGGTGTGAACCTTTGAGCCGTTGGAGGGCTCTGTAATGTAGTGGGCCCGGGAAAATCGCCTGAATAGAGGCTGCAAGGAGGCCAATAATTCTCGCCAATTGTCTTACTGACAAGTCCGAGACACGAAGAGCCCTCCGGATTTCCTTCCGAATGGCCTTCATCTTGGAATCCGGTAGAAATAAAAACTGTTGGACGGAATCCACTTTGAAGCCCAGGAATTCTATCGACTGGGCGGGGGTCAGGACCGATTTGTCCCAATTGATCAGAAATCCCAAACCTTGTAAAAGGTCGGTCGTCCATTCTAAGTGTAGTAGGAGGTCCGCCCTTGACTGGGACAAGATCAGAATGTCGTCCAGGTAAATAATGAGGCGGACCCCTCGGGTTCGGAGGAATGCCACTACCGGCTTCAAGAGCTTGGTGAAGCACCAAGGAGCCGAAGAGAGACCAAAAGGCAGGCAGGTGAAGCGCCATCGTCGGCCATGCCAAGTGAAATGCAGGTAGTCCCTGCAGTCCGCAGCAATGGGAACCGTGAAGTAAGCGTCCTTCAGGTCCAGTTTGGCCAGCCAGTCCGACTGGCGTAGAAGATCTCTGAGGCAGTGTATGCCTTCCATCTGGAAATGTTGGTAACGCAGGAAAGCATTGAGAGGGCGAAGATTTATCACGGGGCGAACTCCGCCCCCTTTCTTTGGTACTAGGAACAAGTTGCTCGTAAAGCCTCTTGCGGCGAACGGCAGTTCCTCTATTGCGCCCTTGGACAACATTTCCACGACCTCCGCGGAAATCATCTCGTCCTGATCTGGTGGAAGAGACAATTCTCTGGGGGGACAAAACTGGATAGGCATAGAAACGAACTCTAGGCGATATCCCCTTACACACTGTAGTACCCAAGCATCTGATGTCAGTGCCACCCACCTGTGGTAAAACAAGGCTAACCTCCCCGCTACCTGAACCTGAGCGGGAGGGGAAGAAGGGGTACTCACCGTAAGGACGTCTGGTTGGAGCGCCACTGCGGGGGTATCTGGTGCCCCAAGCCCTGCCTCTGGCTGGGAAGAAGGTGGGTGCTCTCGGGTCTTGGAAGCCTCGTGACGGAAAAAAGGAACCTCTGGGTACTCGGAACGAGCCTCTGTAACCGCGGCCAGGCGGACGGTTCCTGCTACGCCCGGCCCCTCCAAAAACCTTGGGCGCGAACATGCGCTTCATGTTCGCTTGCGCCTTATCAATTGCGGTAAAGGTCTTCACATAGGAGCCCATGTCTTTGACAAAGGAGGAGCCGAACAGTAAGCCCTCCTCAGTCGGGTCAGGTTCTGTCACCGTCATAGCGGCCAGTTTAGGGTCGATCTTTAGGAGGATCGCCTTACGCCTCTCGGAGGACATAGCTGTATTAGCATTGCCCAGCAGGCATATAGCCCGCTGGACCCATCCAATGGCCACATCCATATCCAAAACTGAGTCTCCAGATTTGGCAGCTTCGAGAAGCTCGTATAATTTAGATAGGGGCCCCAGAGTATCCAGGATCTTGTCCTGGCACCCTTTCAGGGAGTGGTCAAGGCCCTTCTTGGGCTTCCAGCCCGACTTATTGAGAAATTGGGCAATTTGGGGGTCAATATCCGGGGTTCTGCCGGCGGCGCCGGGGAGGGAAGGCCTCGGGCATTCGGCGCGCAGTTTATTGCGGCCTTCTTTAGAGAGCGGGGTGCGAATACGCTTAGCCACGTACTGGGCAATATGGTCTGGGGGAACCCATTCAGCGGACCTGGGGTGACTCAGGTCATCAGGGTCGAACAGGGGGTTACCCTGCGGGTCAAGAATCGCCTTGGTATCCCCAGAGGCGTCTAATAAGTGGCCACTGGCCTTGGCGGAGGAGCCCGAGGGGGTCACGCCCGTAAGGGGCAAATCCTCGCCAGATTCACCTTCATCGAAGGAGTCATATCCCATATGGTCGGACTCATCCTCCACACTCCGGTCGGTATCCGACCCATCATCCAGGGCTCTAGCCCTTTTCCATAGTCTAGCCTTTTTAGCCCGGCCAGGGGCTCTTTTGCGCGTGGGGTGCGCGCTATCAGTGACCGCTTCCAGCGAGTCATTCAAGGCAGGTAGCACCTGCATCGAGGAGTGGGAGCCGACATTTTTGGATTTGGCCTTAGCCTTACGTGCCCCAGGCACTGTCTGGGCAGGGGAAGGGGACCCCCCACCCTGGGAAGCTGGGGCGGTAACTGTAGGTAAAACCATCGAGTGCAGGGAGTGGGTAAATGAGGAGGAGACAGCCCCCATGGCTGAGGCAATAGCCTTCTGCAGGGAGGAAGCCATAGTGGCTTCAAGCAATGCTTGAAATTCCTGAGAGGCCATAGCACTCTCAGTAGTCTCCATGGTAAAGTCCCCTGAGGGATCTGCAGGCCCATCATCCCTATCCTGCATGCTGGCTATAGTTTGTAAGAGCCAACTTTAGACTAACGAAATGGGGCAGGAGAGAACTAAAAGGGTTGAGTAACCCACAGAGAAAAAGCAATAAGAAATAGTCAGACCGTTAGTGTGCCCGGGAGGGATCGAGGCGACCGACTGCACGGCAACTAGGAGGCAGACCGCATGGAGGTCCGTCCAAAATGGCCGCCGCACGCGAGGGAAGTGCTCGCGGCCGTGCACCCGTCGGGGGAAGGGGCGCGTGCACTCTGCCCGCGCGGTAAGACCGTGAGCGGGCAGGGAAGTGCACGTAGCCGCGGTCGTGCAGCAAGGACCGGCCGCGGCAAAAATCACTGTTTGCACCCGCGAGGGAGCAAGGGAAAGGCAGGGAGAGAAAAAATCTCCCGGTAAAGGGGAAAAAACCCCAGGGATCCCCAAGGCACACTAAGAGCACAACAAATAAAAACGATGCATATACATTTAAACAAGGGATGCATCAATAAACACAATACCAAAGTAAAACCAGTAAATGGCAATAATAACAAGAAATACCACAATCAAAGTACAACAAGTAAGAGAGCTAAACATGGATACTTAGCTGTCTGAGGAAGCAGCAAAGAAAGAGGGGGATTGTGGGAGACACAGGACTTATATAGCTACTTCCTCTGTTATGTGATTGGCTGACTGTTATGCCTGTTCAGTTTTTTCTTTCATTTTGACAATATTTATATTCCTCTATCTTTGCTGCTGAGGAAATAAAGAAAGAGTTATGCATAATATGAGCCTCCGTGTCTTTAATAAAATCATGTTTATTTTTCAGTATATGTACTGCTATATTGATAGGTATCTTTGTGTTGGATCTTTTTCTGATATTCTGAGATTGTGTTTATACATTTTTTGGTTTGTTTTTTTTTTGGTTTGCTATATCCAGTTTGTAAATTTTTTATATTGCGTGCTCCTGTGTATTTTTTTTTTTTTTTTTTACTAAACCACAGCTGATAACATGAACTGGTGATATAGGCTGAGATGCAATTCCTTGCTGCAATTCAGAGTGAATTAAATTACTAATGTAAGTGTCCATTGCACAGATCCCAGATTACATTTTAAGTACACATATATTTTTTTTATTACTGAGATCATGTGCTTCCGGCAACAATATAATCTGTGAACTTGTCAGAGTGCTACAATGTCTTCAGTGACAAGTTCAATAGGCCCCTGCAATTTTGCAACAATGTCCTATAGGAAAAACATATCAAAGAGTTTTCACCTACACCACAATACGGTAAAAATATTTATTTTATGTATCTATAAAAAGATCCAGATTTTGCACCATATATTAAGACAATATTAAATTGTCCCTTCATTTAAAAATCAGGAAATGTATTTTTGATTAGGAAAAAAATAATAATACAATGTAACAGAATTTTTTTTTTTATCTATTTACTCGTTCTATTACAATCTCTATTCTTCTTACGTTTCTTGACTAATTCAAGTTTGTTTGAGTCTAACATACTTTGATTCATTAAACTCCTTCACTATACTAATTAAAGTTAAAGAACAAATGCAATTTACTAACTAGCATAATTATGGTGGTGTAACATTTGCCAATTAGTGAAAGATTCTGACCAGTGTGTGAGAATTCATTAGGAAACCATATATACTGCGTCATCATTTGCTATTTGCCAAATGGCATTTACAGACATAAAAAAATACACTTTTGTGGTGTAAATGCTACATCTAGGGAGAAACAGGTATTGTGTCTCAATAGGGTAGCTATTTTAGTAACATATCCCCCTTAGTGCCAAAGTGGGGATAAGCAAACTCTCCTGACATGGGTCACTTGTTAAACCAATACTCAGATTTTGAGGATCATATAAGCCCCACAGTTTTATTTATTTTAATAGAGAAACTCAACTGTCTCTGTCAATGTGAGGGAAAACAAAATATCTCTCTAATTATATGCTGTGGTCTTAAAGACCCCTGCATGTATTCATACATTCATTTTATTGACCCTTTTAGTGTCACAGTAAAGAGTGGCACATTGAGCTGCTTTTGACTGCTGTACTGTAAAAGATACCCCCTTAATGACACATGACGGAAATATTCCGTCATGATTCCCTTTTATTCCAGAAGTTGTGTCCTTAAGGGGTTAATGTCTGTGGTGTGTCTGTGCATACGTGCTGGGGTCTCATAACTGACAGACGTACACCACATATTTTGCCAGTGTCATGCATAGCTTATACTTATGCTTAGAAAACAGATCTGGAGGCTGAGCAAAGTTACACTTAGAAGTCAGTCTGAGGACCTTGAAAGTTAATATAATAGATGTTTAAACTGACTTTCAAGCATAACTGATTTCAGCAGCAGCATGGCTTTTATACATTTACGTAGTGGTTTTCTATGTAATATTTTATTCAATATTTACTATTTTTTCAGAATGCTGTTGCACTGTCATTTTTAAAAAAAATGGTATACTGTTGCTTCTGCTAACAAATGTTTTCTTATCTTATTCTTAATTTGCTCTCAAAATAAATGCTTTTCATAAAATATGTCCATTGTAGGTTCAGAATAGAATGAATATTTATATAAAAAGTCCATGTATTGCCACAAGACGAACTACAAGCTACAGCAGAGAGATGGGGCAGACCTGACATACCCTCCCAAGACATAGTGAAACTCAAGGCGGAGGACGCCAGGAAAATGGACAAACTGTCAGCCCTGATCAATGACACCACCAGAGACTATAAATCTTTAAGTTCCTAATCCCCAACTAGGGACCCCAACCCGGCGGAGACCCAAACCACCCTCATTCCTCCCTCCCTCCCCTCCCGTCCCTGTAACCATTCACCCGTCTTTTTTCCTTTCTTCTTCTCTCTTCTTTCCCTTCTTCCTCTTGCTCGGTTCTCATCCTCCCTCTTCCCTCTTGTCCTGTTGCAGCCTCCTCTCTTCGCACATACTCAAAACCTCAGCACCACACCTTTGTGTACCAACCGCAACAAATGATAGACGGCCCTCTACACTCGATTCCCATGATTCCAAACTCAAACAAACCTCCCAGCCACAAACCGCACACACCTGCGCAACAAACACCAGGGAAACACCATCACGTGCAAGGAGCGACAAACTCTGACACACTCCACGCACCAAACGCAGAGTGTGACTGGGCACATCCGACAAAAGCAAAAAAGATGAAGTCCTCTCATATGCATCACATGGTCCACGCAACCCGAAAGGCCTACACACCAACACAGCTACACATCCGGTGGTGAACCTGGCCTTCTCTGTACGACCACCTCACTTCCCTAACACACAGCCACACCAAGTTACTTTAACAAGGTACTTATCCTACCAAATGTTACTTTGTTTTTGTGAGTTCTCTTTCTTTGTTTTTCTTGTTACATGATTCCACCTTAATTTCTAACTGCCAAACACAGTTGTCCTGGCCCTGGACAATAGAACCCGCTTGTACTGCACTCTAGTTCGAGGCCAGGTGAAACGTCAAACAAATCCAAATGCATGACTATGTTAACTACTACGTGAATAACCTTTACTATGTTAACCCTTTACTTTTGTTAATCACACTGTTTTAAAAATGAACATGTACTTTTGCCAAACACTAAAATAAAACAAAATAAAGAATTGTGAAAAAAAGTCCATGTATTTACACAAAACCAATTATCCATGTATATATGTAATGATTCACTGAAACATGACTTAGAATTATTACAGTTGTTGCTTCATGTAGCGTCGTAATATATTGTACATCAAAGTGTTCTGAATCAAATAACAGAAATCTGAATTGATAATCCCGAGGGATTGACTTTAGGCTTAATATCACAATATATGTATTTTTGTCATCTAATGTCATGTAAAGGAAATGGGTAGTGTTGTCGCGAACTCAAAATTTTCGGTTCGCGAACGCGAACTTCCTCAAATGTTCGCGAACCGGCGAACCGCGCGAACCGCCATTGACTTCAATGGGCAGGCGAATTTTAAAACCAACAGGGACTCTTTCTGGCCACAAAAGTGATGGAAAAGTTGTTTCAAGGGGACTAACACCTGGACTGTGGCATGCCGGAGGGGGATCCATGGCAAAACTCCCATGGAAAATTACACAGTTGATGCAGAGTCTGCTTTTAATCCATAAAGGGCAGAAATCACCTAACATTGACACCTGTCCTCTTTAAAATCTAAAGCTTAAGCTATTGTTAAAACAGATATGAGTGGTGGCACTGACTGTGCAAATGGGCAAGGCATCCAACCTGACACAGAAGCTGGCAGGCAGGCAACTGCTCTTCTATTACAGTGAAAAAAAATGATTTCTTTAAAATCTAAAGCTTAAGCTATTGTTAAAACAGATATGAGTGGTGGCACTGACTGTGCAAATGGGCAAGGCATCCAACCTGACACAGAAGCTGGCAGGCAGGCAACTGCTCTTCTATTACAGTGAAAACAAATTATTTATTTTAAATCTAAAGCTTAACCAATTGTTAAAACAGATATGAGTGGTGGCACTGGGCAAGTAGGCACAGTATCCAATGTGAACCTCACACAGAAGCTGGCAGGCAGGCACCTGCAATTACATTACACAGGAAAAAAAAAAAGCAGCCTGATGTTATAGCCCTAAAAAGGGCTTTTTGGGGTGCTGTCCTTACAGCAGAGATCAGATGAGTCCTTCAGGATTGTAGTGGACACTGAATACCCTAGCCTAGCTATCAATTTCCCTATCTAATCAGCAGCAGCTAAACTTTCCCTCCTCTCACTAAGCATTCAGCTTCAGAATGAATCGAAAATGGATGCTGGGAGGGAGGTTGGAGGGTGTGGAAGGGAGGGAGTGCTGCTGATTGGCTGGAATGTGTCTGCTGACCGAGAGGCACAGGGTCAAAGTTTGCCCAATGATGACGAATAGGGGGCGGATCGAACCGCCCATGTGTTTAGACTTTCAAAGCATCTTAGACAAAGTAGAAGGGGTTTCTAAGAAAGCTGAACCACCATTGATGTCATTTCTTGATTTGTAGACAATTGTTAATCAGGTCAAAAAAGACAGTATGGAAACATTCACCAAACTGGTTAACTTTTTCACAATTACAAATCTAATAAATAACACCAAAAGTGTCCCTTTCATTCATTAACCAAATATTTTTATCAATACGTTCACTGTATGTTTTCTTCACCCATGAACTCAGTAGCGCAGAGTACATCAATTTTATTTGTGGCCTAACAAAATAAAGCATATAGTGAGCAGGTTATTTACCATACTTTATGAAAAAATATATACAAAGCTGAACACAAGCGCATATAGAGTGCAAACCCTGTAGTGATTAGAAATTAAGATTTAAAATTTAAAATAACAATGCTTTCCTTGAGTGGATGCAACTACCCAGAATAACTCCTCCTGTCTCCTAAATGCAAGATATATGAAAAAAAATACGACATATATTGTACCCAATTGCCACTCAGTACGCAAGTTTCAATTGGTCACTCAATATTATCCAGTATAAATAAAGCTTTATAAAATCTTTGTCAGGAAGCTCATCTCCCAGGTACTCACTTTACTTCCACTTCAATTCCATGTATAGTGGGACAGAAAGGAATAAAGTGCAAATTGTAAAACAAAGGCCACTTTAGAACTACTCATATATGTCATATATTTAGTAAACTTTATTCTTTCAATTTGAAAAGCACCCAATTACAGTGTTATGTGTCAAATTACACAGCATGGGAATATTCCAAAGAACTTTCCACGCTGTGTAAAATGACACAGAGCACTCTGATTGGTTGGATTTCAAGCCAACCAATCAGAGTGCTGTGACAGGTAAATGTAGAGACTTACCTGTCAGTCTCTTCATTTAACTGTCAGAGCACTCTAATTGGTTGTCTTGAAATTAACCAATCAGAGTGCTCTAAGTCAAATTGCAGGGCGTGGGAAGGCTTTATAAGCCTTTCCCCGCCCTGCAAAGCTCAGTCTGCACCGTGCCTTCGCTGGGTGAAGATGGATTATTTTTTGGGGGGTCTGGTTTTTTTTTGTCAGGTTTTCTTTTTTTTGTGCTCAGGTTTTATTTTATTTTAACAGTTGCGACAGGTATTATGGATTTTTATTTGGCCTTTTTTGGGGCTGAAAAAAAAGATGTTATAAAAAAAGAAAACATCAAGTGGTTAGTTATTTTTTATTTACAGGTATTTAGTTTTCTTGTTCCCCCATCTCTATTTTTAGGGTGAGGGTGGTAGGTAGATCTTTATTAAATTATTTTGGGTGACTTGGTGGGGTTTACATTTAGCCACCACCCATCGGCAGTGGGTGGGGGAGGACAATAGGTTCTCCCATAGTTATTTAGGGCCTGCACATGCTGCTCAAAAGGTTCCCCCTCCCCATTTTCATTTAGTGCCTCACCCACCACTCATGGGTGTGGCCGGGGGTGTGGCCAATAGGTCCCCCCCATTTTCATTTAGGGCCCCCACCTGCCGCTCATAGGTATTAGATATAGTGGAGTCAGGAGAGGGGGTTAAAAAAAAAAAAACAGGATTGGGCTATGACAGTGCCTCTTTAATCTTGTAAATCAAACTT
Source organism: Pelobates fuscus (assembly GCF_036172605.1). Lineage (NCBI taxonomy): Eukaryota > Metazoa > Chordata > Amphibia > Anura > Pelobatidae > Pelobates > Pelobates fuscus. The sequence continues at coordinate 411,472,416 of NC_086318.1, forward strand.
TTTTTGTCACACCTATTTGTGTGTCTTGACTATTATGCAGCACTGTCAAAAATATTGTTGCTTCATAAATACTACTGCTACTAAAAAAAAGTAATAGGCCCAAATATGTTTATTTTTGGGAATCATCTAATGCTGTAAGAGTTTCCTTTACTTGCCATTTTTTGGAGTTTCTTAGAAATGGATACATTGTAATTGGTGCTGATTTAGTGGTAAAATGCATAAAAAAGTCTGTGCTCTGAAAAGGGTAAGTGGGCAATTCACTTACCTACTGTATTTATATACACATTGTCATTTTCAGTCCACGCTATTATTTGTATATTTTTTTATTTTTTGGGTTATACACTTTGTTATTTGAAGAATTTATTTAGCTAAGTATATATGCTATTTTCTTACCCTCCCCTGGTTTTCCTATGTATAACAATTTGTATACATGTGCTAAAATGGGCCTTTCCCTGGTTAATTTATGATAACAAACATTCTAGTTAGTATTACCCCTGCTTGTGTAAGTCTTCAATGGTTCCGCTTTAATTACTAAACGTGTACTGCTTCAACATTTCAAGAATGTATTTAGTCATTGCTTTTAAGTAACAATACTAGTTTAAGAGCTTGTTGTGTTTTACATATACACATTTATGTTTTTATATCACTGGTCTCAATTAATCTAATTAGTACAGGTCCTTCTTAATCTTTGAATAATATTTGAATCTGGAGCAATTAAAATATGTTCTACGGCCATTCATCTAGCTGAGAATTAAAAATAACTTTCAGTGTACTAGAAATGTAAATATGTATGCCCTATATTTCATGAAAAAAAGCCTTAATTATCTGAAAGCAGATGTAAAAGGAATACCTATCATGTATTTAGTTTTGACTGGAAAAATATAATGTTAGGAATTAAATCTTTTGCCAGGAAATATCTGAACATTCTAAAAAAAAAAAAATTTTTTAAATGTAAGTATTATAAAGTGCATACATTTCATATTTCATAATAATAATTGGGCTGTCAATAATTCTGAATTAATTTTCAAGTAGTAAATCTGTATTGTGGTAATTTAATTGAGAGAAAGTATATGAGTTATGAAAAAAAATCCATAAGATGGCAAAATGAGAGTAGTCTGCTAGTTTTGCCAAAGCTATTTTATTTAACTTCAATTCTTTTAATACTTTGACATATTTTTACATTTTATAAAACTAAAAGGATCACTATAGTGTCAGGAAAACAAACTTGTTTTCCTGACACTATATAACCCTTAGATCCCCCCTACCCTGAGGGACCCCTCCCTCTGGGCTGGTGACCACTCCTCCCACTCCGACGTCAGCTCCCGACTGGAGTCGTGCGCGCAGTAAAAACGCCCATAGGAAAGCATTTTTTCAATGCTTTCCTATGGACGCTCTGCACGCTGAATACGATTTTCGCATTCAGCATCGCAGAAGCGCCTCTAGCGGCTGTCAGGAAGACAGCCATTAGAGGCGGAATTAACCCAACAATGTAAACATAGCAGTTTCTCTGAAACTGCTATGTTTACATCAGAAGGGTTAAAACCTGGGGGACCTGGCACCCAGACCATCTCATTGAACTGAAGTCGTCTGCGTGCCTATAGTGGTCCTTTAACACAGTGGCATTACAAAACAAAAACAATCTTGATATACTATTAATACAAGACAGTACAGTATATCATGAACAGGTCTTGTCAACTGGAATATTGCAATGGATATCCTGTTCTTCGTAAGTTTGGTTTAACACAGCTCTGAATTACCATTGCATATCTGCATAAAATACTGAGATTACCATGCCACTGTCAATGCTTTCATTGAGCTGCAGTGGTCTAGGTGACTATAGTGGTCCTTTAAATCCATACTCAGAAATTTGTACATATATGTATCACTCTTTTTAGAGGGACTACACATAGCAGCCACTATGCTGCTGGCTTCTTAGTAAATTATATATAAGCAGTTGAGTAAAACATTAATGTTGAAAACAATCCCATTACATCATTCTATTAAAAAAGGAAAGACATTTAGGAACCTTGCTTTATCAAAGGTCATGTAACAGTACACCAACATGCAGAATACGAATTTTAACATAATAATAATAATAATAATCTGTGAATTTATTATTTTGATATGGTGATTGACATGTAGTCTAGTCTAGTGCATGTTTAAAAGTGGCCTGGGCAATTTGATAATCCCTATGAATGTCACGCATCAACGTGCTAAAGAGGCTCCCACATTTGCATAGCACGTGCATGTTTTCTAAGTGTTGAGGATTATTGCCGCCCATTCGCACTCAGTGATTCAAGGCCAGTAAGGAACTGTATATTCATATATTAAAGTTAAAACTCTTACACAACATTTTCATTATTTTATTTAGTAGAAAAAAAAGAGAACAAAACAAAAAATGACCTATTATTTTTATAAGAAGAATATCTGTTGTGTTTAGTCAACCTCTCTCAGACAACATGAATTCTTTTTTTTTAAATAACATTTTTTTAAAAATCAATTTTTCTATGAATGCTTTCCAACTCAAAATTGCTTTTCTCGTATCAATAGCAAATGAGCCGGGGTATACGTGGTAACTCATATTGAGCTGTTTAATTAGTGTGTAAATAATGAATACAGTACCCAGAATATGACATGAATAATTCATAAATAGTATTGCTATCTTTATCTACTCACGTAATAGCTGCAATGTGGTCATTCAACGTTCTCCTAGTTAAAAGATTGCTCCGCCACTTTTGATATAATTACTTCTGGTTTATATGTTATCCGATAATTATGTATTATAACTTTTAATTTTTTTTTTTTTTTTTTTTTTAATTGCTATTATCCTAGAGAGTTCATTGAAGACATCTGCTTACCATAAAATTCATCTTCTTGTACTTGAAGCAATGGAAGTGAAATATCAATAACATAATTAAGATAAATAAATCCAGATTATTTAAAGTTCAGTTATACAGACATCATATCATAGTTTCCATTTGCATTCTATATTTATCATGCTGAACAGCTGAACTGTTGAACAGTATATTAATGGCTTGCAATTTTTATTTTATTTTTTCTTACCTCTGGAAGAAGTAATGTTTAGCAACTTTAGCCAAAACAATAAATTCGGTTTCTATTGTCCTGGATACTACAAAAAAGCAACCATTAAAACATTCATGGTGGGTGTGGTGTCACTGTGGCAACCACGGGCAGCTGGCACACTATCTGACCAAAGATGGAGGAAATTATGGTAAATAAAAAAAAATCTATATATTGAATATATAATTTAAGAGTATACGTTTAGACTAGAGTCATCCTAAAACCATATAAATATTTAAAAATGATTTTTGCAGGTCCATAGGTATGAGTATTATTGTGAGACTGGTTATTGAATCTTTTCTTTTTAGATTAGACTAAACCATCATACTCCAAAAAGACAAGGACATCATTGAGTTAAGTACTTTTGGTCAAATCCCTGCTAAGCAGGTTGTGGGAAAGGACAGATGTTCTCCTATCAGCTAAATAAGTGATATTTGTGTATTGGGGGATCAAATTTACTATCAGATAAAGAAGAAATGTAAGGGGAGGGAGCACAGTAGACAGCAGGCATTCTGTTACCTTTGAACTTTGGATGAATGTGAACAAGATTATTCTAGATATAAGTATTGTGAGGTTCTAGTGATCTGCAAGGCAGGAATAATATTTACTTTTTGTGATGGGGTTACATTCTGTCTGTTAGTAGTTATTGTTAATTACTGTAGAGGACCAAATGTGAGATGGTGATAACTAAAGTAAATGTTGACCTTGTAATAAGGGCAATTTCCATGAAAAGTGTCTGTAGCATTTTGTGTTAGGACAGTCTGGATATTGACCCCCAGGTTTTAGTTTAGTAATCTGGAAGATAAATCCCTACCTCAAGACAACGTAAATGAAAATCTGTTCTTGATCCTTAGAGAAAGTAACAAAAAATACATTAATTGGGTCTTCAAGAAATGTCACTAGTGTGCCTATCTGCATGCAGTTATCCTAATATGTTCATGGTCTAAGCCACATGGACTTCCAATTAAGCTTGAAGCCCATTGATGCAACAAGTCTCAGGAATAAAAGTCTATCTCTACTTCTCTCATAAAACTCATCTACTCAATAAATTAGAATTTATTATATAAGGAATATGTTCTTGTATTTTACTGTACTGTTCTAAACCTGGTTTTAAGCATTGTGCAGCTACAGAAATTATGCACCTTTCAAGTTTACTGCAACAATGGGACCTCCAGATCTCATTTGGAGTTAATGCATACTTTAATATGCAGTAGTTTAATTAAGCTGTGTGTCCTCTAAAGACATCAGTGTTTATAAAATGCTTGTGTCTTTCAGCTAACCTTTTCAATGCTGCAGGGACCATGGTTATGTACGCATTATAGATTGGGCTTTGCTGCACAGGTACCAATGACACTCAGAAGTTAAATAAATTATTTACTATATCAGCATGCACCAGTGGCATGACAAACTTAATCTGGTGAAGTCTAAATCTTATTGGAAATGCCACTGCAAAAATTTGATTTCCACTTGTGTTAAAATTCAGAGTTCACTTGTAAACATAAATCTATGGATTTTTCTTATTATGTTAACATTAAATATCTGGAGTGTTATAGGGATACTCCATATCCCTAAAGCAATTCAGTTTGCTGAAGAGATTTAAGTTTGAAGAGTGTGTCTCTTCGTTTTCATTTTACAAAGATTGCAGATTTCAATATAAATTGCTTGTCACTCTGACAAATAGCCCCGTTACTTCCTCTGCAGCTTAACTCAAAAGGCAATTGCACATAGCACTTGCCTTGCAAAGACTTCTCATTGAACTGTATTGGGAAGTCTGTGATTGGACAGCCACAGGAAGTCAGGGCGGGGTTAGAAGAGGAGGGCTTATGAAGGCTGTAGACAAGAGATTTGCAGCTTTTGCAAGCAATTTTTAAATATAATCCAATGAAAAATGCATAATGACATGCATGACTGTTTTCATTGAGGTAATATCTACTAAAAAATGTTTATTTGTTTATTTTGTTTGTATTTGTCAGTGGAGTGTACCTTTAAGTATTATGTCATTAATTCCATAAGATATGTGTTTTATGGTAATGGTATAATTACTTTCAAGGTTTTATTCAGTGGAACAAAGGCTACAATGCTCTCAAAGAAATCCTGGTATTCTGTTATACAGTTGGTTGTGAGTTGAAAAGACATGCTGGTACTGTTTATTTGAGTGTTATACCTGAAAAAAAGATGATAAGTTTAATGTAGTTGGATGAATAAAATCTGTTAAGAGGTTCTCATATTGCATTATTTTATTTATGTCCAGCAATCTACAGTTGCCTATACCTGGAAAGTTTACAGGTTTGTCCTAGGTATTTTTGGTTAGAAAAAAAAATTACCTGGTCATCATGGCAGTGTTTAAATCCTTATGTAGAGTAAATGGCATTTATCTCCATGAACGTGTAAACTCTACCAGATTAGAGGCAGTAATCCCCATTTTTTAAGCTTCAAACTAGATCCTAGGCTTAGAATGAATCTTCTTTGCCCCACAGGACAAGGGCAGATTACATTTCAACCTGTGTAGTTCTCTTAAGTTTCCTAAACTGTAGATTATTTAAATACTACAGTAGAAAGATCTTCAAGACAATTAAAGTTTGGTGACACTATGAATGAAGAGATGATGTTTTAATGAGATAAGATGGACATACTTGGAACATTTTAATTTAACTGACCTGGGGCTCTTTCCTTAAAAGTAGACTGGCCTGGCAAAAAGAGTGGTCTTTATCTAAAAATGTATTCGACTGTCTTAAATGTGAGTATTCAGTACACAGTAAGGGCAGACGATGGACTGAAGATAACTCCCACTTTGAAAGAAGAGGGTAGTTAAATGTAGGTCCACCAATTAACCTTCATCAACCTTCAGGAGAGGTGTGAAGTTCTGAGTATAAAAGAATTAACTTAAACTTGGTGTTTCAAGTATCCATATAACTTGACTACACAATGCTGCTAGATATATAAACCTTAATTTCATAATTCAAGAATAATTTATTTGTTTATTGTTTCACTCTTATTAGCAAATTATATGATAAGAATTTATTGTTGTGTTTATCTGCCATTAAAATGTATTGTACATAAATTTATAAAGAATAAAACCATGTAAGCTTTAGGGTTAATTTTGTTTTTAACTACAAATCATGATCTTTCCTGGTGACTGTATGGACATGTAATGAGAAAATAATTTTAATATAATTCTAGACTTTCTCTATAGCAATTTAGCAGTTGGTATTATTACCGTAGGCCTGGCATGTAACATAGCAATGCTTTGCCAAAACCATTTAATTTTCCTTATTTACTGCAATTTTTATGGCTCTTGAGTGAAATGCCTACGAGAAATGAAATGGTCCTATTTAATTTATATCTATACTAGATTAAGCATTTATCAGTTGTGCAGTTTATTCAAATTCTTAAACACTAACAATATAAGAATATTATTCTCATCATGTGCAATTTGTTAGCAGGATTCAATGAGCAATGCTGCAAATAAAGTCGAAGCAAAAAAGAATGGGACATTTTGCAAGTAACGTTGTAAAGGTTTCAAGTTTTACTAGTTTCTTATAACCATAATTTATAGAAATAAGTCAGCTTTTCAAAGTATATTTGAGGATACTCTGTGGGTGATATGGAGTGTCAGATCACACATTTGTGTGTGCAAAATTTTATCCTCACTTAATAGGACACTATAGGCACTCAGATCACTTTGTCTCGTTGAAATGGTCTGGGTGCATTGTCCCTGTCTCCTTAACCCTACATTATAAAATACCGCAGTTTCAGAGAAAGTGCAATGTTTATATTAAAGGGTTAAGACTGCCTTTGGCGACTGTCTACCAAACAGCCACTAGAGGTGCCTCCTAAAGTTTGACTTAATTTGACTACATGAAATGACACTGGACGTCCAGCATGTTAAAATTCCCCAATAGAAAAGCATTGAATCAACGCTTTGCTATGGGGAAGGCCAAATGCACTTGGCGCTCATTGTGTATGCGCATTAGGTTCTTCTAGATTGCCAACATGGGAGGAGACCCATTGCAGAGGGACATCCTTTTTTAACCTTTCACATGGCATGGTGGGGCCCAGACAATCATTTTAGTGCATAGAGGCACAGCGTTACAAAATATAGAAATTGTAGAAGTGTGTATGTTTGTACCTGTTTGCAAATTGGTATATGATTGTATTTTGTGAAGAGAATAGGGGATAATTATTATTATTATTATTATTGCCATTTATATAGCGCCAACAGATTCCGTAGCGCTTTACAATATTAGGAGAGGGGTATTTAACAATAAATAGGACAATTACAAATAACTTACAGGAATAATAGTTTGAAGAGGACCCTGCTCAATCGAGCTTACATTCTATAGGAGGTGGGGTGTAAAACACATTAGGACAGGAATTTGCAGTCAAATAAGGTGGGTTGCCCTATAGGAGAGAGCAAGAGACAGGTATGTGAGGTAGAGGTTACTCTCGGAGGCCATAAGGCTTCCTAAAGAGATGGGTTTTAAGGCACTTCTTAAAAGATGCAAGACTAGGGGAGAGTCTGATGGAGGTAGGCAGGCTATTCCATAGGAAGGGAGCCGCCTGCAAGAAGTCCTGCAAGCGTGAGTTGGCCTACGGGTGCAGACAACGGACAGGAGGTGGTCATGGGCAGAGCAGAGAGACCGAGAAGGGACATACCTATGGATCTGTGAGGAGATATAGGAGGGGCTAGAGTTGTTCAGTGCTTTATAGGTGTGAGTTAGTACCTTGAATTGACTCTTATAGCATACAGGAAGCCAATGTAAGGACTGACAGAGGGGTGAGGTGTGAGAGAAACGACTAGAGAGGAAAATCAGTCTGGCAGCAGCGTTCATTACGGACTGTAGCGGTGCAGTACGGCTTTCGGGATTGTCTGGGCCCCACCATGCCATGTGAAAGGTTAAAAAAGGATGTCCCTCTGCAATGGGTCTCCTCCCATGTTGGCAATCTAGAAGAACCTAATGCGCATATATAATCAGCAGACACTGTACATTCCACTAGGACTTAAGAAAATATTTTTTCCAAGATGTGACCTGAAAGGAGACCTGCTCTGACCTTGCAGCAGCGACAGACTGCTTGGTGCCAAACTGTGCTCTGAGCTTGCTGCACAGTGAGCATTCCTGCAGTCTATACTTTAGACTTCTATTATTTCTACCTATAGGCAAAGTCTATCTAATAATACAAAAATGTGTAGACAAAGAGCTCTGTGTATGTGGGATTGCTGTGTATGTGGGATTGCTTATTCTCAGTTCTTCTATGGAGTATCAATTTGGTGCTTGAGTGCACTGAAATGAACACTAATGTTAAGAATACATATCTATATTCCAAACACTACAGCGCTGATGTCCCTTTTTAGGTCCCCTCATTTGTCAAATATTTTTTTTTAAATAAATAAATAAATAAAAATACTAACCTCATCTCCTGTGCCCAACAATATACTATATAATAATACATGCTAAATCAGTAGGCTGCAGGAATATCATTGTATTTTGGAATGCTGTTGCAATGTAATTATCCAATGAATGCATATGGTTTATGGTATATGCACACAATGTTGTTTATTTGTATTTATGGCCAAGGTCTATTCAGCAGAAACACTGTCAATGTAATGCCTGTGGTTCCTAATAAAGTCTTCATCTACCTCTTCCAATTACAGAATAAACTTCATTCAGTATGGTTGATCAACCTGGTATCTCCAGGTGTATTGTTCGTTCAGAGAAGCATCAATGCTGGCTGCTAATTGTTACCTTGGGGGTATATATAGAATTGGGAGTTGGGTGGACTTTAGCAGCAAGATGAGCTGTCAATCAGATTTTCCTGCTGCGTGTTTGCACCGTGTAGCGTTCACTACTTGCTGTAGGGAACCAAAAGATTCAATGCTTTTCTATCAGAAGAAGATGATGGGTTATGGGGCTTGTCACCCATGCTTCCCAGGTCCAACAATGTTTCTCTATGAGAAATATTCAAATATTTCTCACAGAGAAACATTGTTTGCCCTAGGATGCATGCGTGCACCATCATGGAACAAGAAAATAGAACCAGTGATGCAGCGTGATGAAGGACATGGTGTAGAATGGATTTGGAAGAACGTGGCTCGGCGCTGGTTTTAAAGAAGGTTTTAAGACAATTTTACAGGTTTAATGAGAAGGGGTGGCGGGGGAGCAAAAGAGTAGTTTATATAGAGAGACTTTAGAACAGGTTGGAATAATACTTCACTTGAATATTGTATGCAAGAGTAGCATTATTTGTTATTATGTTATTATTATTTTTATTATGTTATTATTTATATAGCGCTAACAAATTCCGTAGCGCTTTACAATTACAATGGCATTACAATTTACAGGCATTATAATGTTAACCAATGCACTTGAAAAATCTCTGCTTTTAACCACCTGCAGACTAAGGTTCTGTTAAATAATTGGTGCATGGTGGGAAGGTAGAATATATCATATGACTCCCATTCAAACCATGCTCCTATTTACATAATATGAGTTTGAATTGCATGACATTAACAGATCACTTAAAATAACCCAAGCGCTATGTATCCTTATTAGAACAAGGACAACTTATGACTGTTGATTCTCCCCTTCCCTTACATATCAAGGGCACAAAGAAAACATGGTGGATATCCCTCACGCAAGCTAATTAACATTGTGATATTTTGTTTAGCATGAAGATCTAGCGGACACAACACTTTGCTCATAAATATTAAGAAGCACGAGGGCAGAGAAACATCCTTTTAAGAGGGAATTTTATGTCAGGAGGGATTAAGCACTCACTTGGCGTTGAATTTTGAAATAAAGGGAAGGATTTGCGAGCTGTTACTGCAATAATGATCACTAGGCACCATACTTGGGTATTTTGGGCACGGTAACACTTTGGTATTTGGGATTCCTGCTTTATCTCTTTTCTACGTCTGTAGGATACTGACATTTCTTATATTATATACTCGAGTATAAGCCGACCCGAGTATAAGCCGAGACCCCTAACTTTACCCCAAAAAACTGGGAAAACTTATTGACTCGAGTATAAGACTAGGGTGGGAAACGCAGCAGCTACTGGTAAATTTCTAAATAAAATTAGATCCTAAAAAAAAATATATTAATTGAATATTTATTTACAGTGTGTGTATATAATGAATGCAGTGTGTGTGTATGAGTGCAGTGTGTGTATGAGTGCAGTGTGTGTATGAGTGCAGTGTGTGTGTATGAGTGCAGTGTGTGTGTATGAATGCAGTGTGTGTGAATGAGTGCAGTGTGTGTATGAGTGCAGTGTGTGTGTGTGTATGAGTGCAGTGTTTGCATGAGTGCAGTGTGTGTATGAATTCAGTGTGTGTGTATGAATGCAGTGTGTGTGTATGAGTGCAGTGTGTGTGTATGAGTGCAGTGTGTGTGTATGAGTGCAGTGCGTGTGTGATGCAGAGTGTGATGCAGAGCCTTAGTGGGGGGTGGGATTTTTTATTATTTTTTAATTATTATTTTAATATTAATTGTTTTTTGTTTTATTAATATTTGTATTATTATTATTTTTTTATTTTATTATTGTTTTAAATATTATTTTATTATTATTATTTATTTATTTTTTCATTCCCCCTCCCTGCTTGATACATGGCAGGGAGGGGGGCTCTCACTCCCAGGTGGTCCAGTGGCATTGGCAGTTCAGTGGAGGGGGCTGGCAGAGAGCGCTTACCTCTCCTGCAGCTCCTGTCAGCTCCCTTCTCCTCCGCGCCGGTCCGGTCAGCTCCCCTGTCAGCTCCCAGTGTAAGTCTCGCGGCCGCGCTATGACCCCGCGGCTCTCGCAAGACTTACACTGGGACTTGCAGAGGGAGCTGACCGGACCAGCGCGGAGGAGAAGGGAGCTGACAGGAGCTGCAGGAGAGGTAAGTAAACGCTCTCTGCCAGCCCCTTGTCTGTATTATGGCAATGTAAGTTGCCATAATACAGACATTGACTCGAGTATAAGTCGAGTGGGGTTTTTTCAGCACAAAAAATGTGCTGAAAAACTCGACTTATACTCGAGTATATACGGTACTCCATATGATACTTGCTGATTTTAAAAATATCTCATACAGGAAGAATATTTTGCATTGTCACTGTCTACCAATGTAGAATATAATAAACTGGAATTAATCAATGTTCAGCTCAGTCCATATTTACGAAGCATAAATATTTTCAGGTTATGTTAAATCCGCAGGACTATTCATTGAGTGTAATTTTTTTAGAATCGCACTGCATAATGTGACCTTGAGTCTGCTTCAAGGTTATCAGGAGATACATTGTTGATGTGTAAAAGCATACTTAATTAGAACAGGTGTTTCCAACCTGCAGATCTACAGCTGTTGTTGAATGACATGAGTATATATATGGTGGGAGCAACAGCTGGAAAACCAAAGGTTGGTCACCCCTGATTTGTTTTCCTCCATTCTCACTGTCAAGAACTGTTGGCATGTAAAAGCTATATTAGATGCAAAGCAGATTAATTCAGGTATATACGAGGGAAAACCTTGTGAAATACCTCTACGGTTCTTGTGTTTTTCTAGCAATCACATGTAGATAATAATAGTAGGAATTTGGGATAAAAGTAGCAATCACATGTAGATTATAGTAGTAGGGATTTGGGATAAAAGCAGGGCCGGACTGGGAACAGAAAGCAGCCCTGGAAAAAAATTATTTCAGCCCTCTAATTCATTGTGTCATATAGTATGCTTGTATTGCTTATATGTATGCACTTTGAAGAAGACTTTTGTCTTACCTGCAGCCCCACGCTCTAGATGATCCATGGGTGTTACAGTGCTATAACCACCACCCTCCAGGACGCTCCCTGTCCGTTGTGACTGGCTCTGCTTGGGGACAATTATTTAAGCAGGGAAACACTCCATGCCGATATCAGCATATCAGCATCAGTGTGTCAATTGTATAATTTCAGAAAATATATATATTAAAAGAATGTCCCACATTAATAAATTACACTAGTTCAATGGCACACACACACACTGACTACAGAAAAGCTCACTGACACAAAAGAGCTCACTACAGACAAGCTCACCGATAAACACAAAAGCTCTCTGACACATGCACAAGCTCACTACAGACAAGCTTACTGCCGTACACAAATTCACTGACATTCACTCAAGCACACTAGAGACAAACTCAGTGACAAACACAACCTAACTACAGACAAGCTCACCACACACACAACCTCTCTGACCAACACAAGCTTGATAATGACAAACACAGAAGTGCTCTGACCCACACAAGCTTACTGACACACAGAAGCTCTCTGATACACACACAAGAACACTACAAGCTCACTGATACACACACAAGCACACTACAAGCTCACTGATACACAAGCACACTACAAGCTCACTGACAAACACACAAGCACACCACAAGCTCACTGATGCACACTACAAGCTCACTGATATACACAAGCACACTACAAGCTCACTGATACACACAAGTACACCACAAGCTCACTGATGCACACTACAAGCTCACTGATACACACACGCACACCATAAGCTCACTGATACACACACAAGCTAACTGATACACACACAAGCACACTACAAGCTCACAGATATACACACAAGCACACCACAAGCTCACTGACAAACACACAAGCTCACTGATACACACACAAGCACACTACAAGCTCACTGATACACACGCAAACTATAAGCTCACTGACAAACACACAAGCACACCATAAGCTCACTGATGCACACTACAAGCTCACTGATATACACAAGCACACTACAAGCTCACTTATACACACAAGCACACCACAAGCTCACTGATACACACACAAGCTCACTGATACACACACAAGCACACTACAAGCTCACGGATATACACACAAGCACACCACAATCTCACTGACACACACAAGCTCACTGATACACACACAAGCACACTACAAGCTCACTGACAAACACACAAGCACACCACAAGCGCACTGATGCACACTACAAGCTCACTGATACACACAAGCACACCACAAGCTCACTGACAAACACACAAGCTCACTGATACACAAGCACACTACAATCACACCACACGCTCACTGATGAACACTAGAAGCTCACTGATATACACAAGCACACTACAAGCTCACTGATGCACACTAGAAGCTCACTGATATACACAAGCACACTACAAGTTCACTGATACACACCACAAGCTCACTGATATACACAAGCACACCACAAGCTCACTGATGCACACTACAAGCTCACTGATACACACACAAGCACACCACAAGCTCACTGGTGCACACTACAAGCTCACTGATATACACAAGCACACTACAAGCTCACTGATACACACCACACGCTCACTGACATACACAAGCACACCACAAGCTCACTGATATACACAAGCTCACTGATACATACACAAGCACACCACAAGCTCACTGATGCACACTAGAAGCTCACTGATATACACAAGCACACTACAAACTCACTGATACACACTACAAGCTCACTGATACACACACAAGCACACCACAAGCTCACTGATGCACACTACAAGCTCACTAATATACACAAGCACACTACAAACTCACTAAAACACACCACAAGCTCACTGACATACACACGCACACCACAAGCTCACTGATATACACAAGCTCACTGATACACACACAAGCACACCACAAGCTCACTGATGCACACTACAAGCTCACTAATATACACAAGCACACTACAAGCTCACTGATACACACCACAAGCTCACTGACATACACAAGCACACCACAATCTCACTAATATACACAAGCTCACTGATACACACACAAGCAAACCACAAGCTCAATGATGCACACTAGAAGCTCACTGATATACAGAAGCACACTACAAGCTCACTGATGCACACTACAAGCTCACTGATACACAATCAAGCACACCACAAGCTCACTGATGCACACTACAAGCTCACTAATACACACAAGCACACTACAAGCTCATTGATACACACCACAAGCTCACCACAAGCTCACTGATATACACAAGCTCACTGATACACACACAAGCACACCACAAGCTTACTGATGCACAATACAAGCTCGCTGATATACACAAGCACACTACAAGCTCACTGATACACACACAAGCACACCACAAGCTCACTGATGCACACTACAAGCTCACTGATATACACAAGCACACCACAAGCTCACTGATACACACACACACACTCTCTCTCTCTCACTCACACTCTCTCTCTCAGACTCTCTCACTCTCTCACTCTCTCACACACTCTCTCTCTCTCTCACACTCTCACTCTCTCTCTCTCACACTCTCTCTCAGTATCAATCATACAATTACCTGTCACTGGCAGTGTGGATCCTGTTCAGGTGCTTCCTGTACTTCCTCTTCCTGTGTGAAAGTTCACCAGGCTGAGGCTGGTGGGCGGAGATCCAGTGCGGGGGCTGGATCCTACCAGACAGGCCGTGCAGAGGAACTGGCAGTGTGGGAGAGACTCTCTCTCCTCCCTGCTGCAGCTGGCTGCCACCTCTGTCTGTGTAGAAGCCACTTCGGTAATTATCTGCCCCAGCCTCACACAAAACCTCACAGGAGGGAAAAATAAATGTGTCAAATGCTGCACTGCCGGCCCCAAGTCCACCAGCCCACCGGGAAATTCCTTGGTATCCCGGTGGGCCAGTTCGGCCCTGGATAAAAGTATGTAGTTGGATGAGGGGCTTCTTTAACAGTTTTGGGTTCAATTATTATTTCATATTTTTGCAGTTTTTCTTTATTCTGCACTCCCTTTACTGTAATTACTGTGGAATACATTTTGGTTCGCTCTGTCTAAACTTCAATGGAATTTGTAGTTATCGTATATCTTCAGTGCCAAAGTTAGCCATTAGTTGAGCTGTCTTCCTCAATTTAGTGCATTTTTCCAGTTTTCAAATGTATATAATAAACATTATAAATAAAAGTTCACAGCTGATTTGGATGGACACCTTAAGCACCAAAACCACGTTATCTTAACGACAAAAGTCATCAATATTGACGAGTTCATCAGGGGAGGTCTGCTCCATGAGGGAAACTGTCTCAGTACTTGTATACAGGTACACTTTAAGAGTTTTTTTTACTTTTTTCTTTAATTTCTTGTAAAAACAGGGGAAGGCTCTGAATCTAAACACAAACAGGAACACTTTAACATTAAAAATAAATATATCTATTTTTAACTTTAGAGTGTTCCTCTTTTAGTAAAAAAACTAAGTTTAAAAAAATATCCAATTTATGCCTTGATTTTATATTATCAGCAAAACTGTCAGTAAAACCAGTCAAAAATTATCAACTACATTTAGACAATATTTTTATTGAATTTCAATAGGATTCAAAGCCAGCTGAAATTCCAGCAGTCAAACCCTATAAATGGGTTGGCTGCTTACGAAACATCCTCCAATAAAGGTGATTTAGATGCCCATTTATCAGACTTTTTTAATTACTAACCATGTCACGGGATTCAATATAAGCCACACAATAGTACAAGGAAGGTTTAAATTCTCCCCCCTACCCCCACTCTCCAAGCCATGAGTGTGGACATGTTCACTAAACAGCAAGTAGTCAATTGCTGCTTGTTGTAATAAGAGTCTAGCAACTAGGCAGTTATTGCTTCCTACTTGTTAGTGACATATAGGGAGCACCTGTCCCACCTCGTTGGCATCAGTTGGATGCTTCAAGTTACTGCCCACCCCTGTTCCCCCACAGTGGCGCTATTAATTAATTAAATAATGTAAGGAGGGTGGGGTAGTGTCACCCCTTTGCCCCAACCCTTAATTAAAAAGAATGGAATTGGACTTAGGGTCTCTGCCCCCACTCATAATCACGAGGTGAGGTTTCTAATTGCTAAGACATGGCGGATCTAATAACTACCCAAGCTCCCACCCATTAGTGGAAGGCTCTAATTGAATATACTAAGAAGGGTGTATATGCAATCATACACCCCAAATTGTCCTGAATACTCCCTACACAGGTGGCTAGGGACTCCAAGCCCATATCCAATCCCACTTAAAAAAAAATTAGATAAAATTGAACTTGCAACTTTTCACATTCAGTAATGGCATGTATGTCTTAACTACTCTGCATGCTTCCATGTAGAATAACAATAATAATTCCTAAATGTGCCAATTACCATGACTAGTCATAAGTTTACTAAGTAGGAAGATACATACAACTTTACCAAAAGTAAATGCAAGTACAGGTACACAATGTCACCAGCAGAGGCTTAAAATCATATTGTTCTGTTTTAATGTCATGTACTTAAATATGAACAAATAAGAAAATATATGAGCATGTAAACACATGCAATATATTTAAAAAAATAAAAATAATAAAAGCATAATGATAAAGAAGAAACACTATGGGGTTGTCCATGTGTCCATGAATTTTGACTTGACAATGAACTGAGCTGAACCACAGGAGGGGTTATTGTTCTAGCTGGTTAATCACGAAAGGCAAATTCTATGCAAAGTCAGAGAATTAGCTCCAGATTATCCATGGACAGAACAATAGACAAACTGCTATTATGAAATGGATAATAATAAAGTTTGGAATTTGTGGTATCTTTGAACTCTTTAAAGGGACAGACACCATAGGCACACAGACCACTTCATCTCATTGAAGTGGTCTGGGTGCAGTGTCCTTGTTCCCCTTAGTCCTGCAATATAAAAGATTGCATTTTTTTAGAAACTGCTCTTTAATTTGCAGGACTAAGATGCCCATTGTTGCTAGAGGTGCTTCCTGGATTCTAATGGAGTTTGACTCAGATAAACAATCTGCAAGAGGACATCCACCATGATAAAAACCTCATTGGAAAGCATTGATTTAATGCTTTCCTAAGGGGAAGGCCTAATGTGCTTGATGTGCTCGCCACACAAGCACAATAGGTCACCCTGACCCCGTAGGATGATGTTGGAAGAGGCAGAGCGTGAACCAGCCCGAATTGACATCGATGCTGGAATCGGGTAAGTGATTAAAGGTAGTTTTAAATCCCTTTCTGTGCTGGAGGGTGGGGGAGTGGGGGCTTAAACAGGGGGGAGAAGAGAGCATTATAGTGTTTGGAATACAGCTCTGTATTTCTAACACTATAGATTCTATTTAAACTGTTCTAGGTCATTTGTTGGACCATGAGCTTTGGATCTTGAGATAATACTAATAAGGAGATCTGTTGAACAGGATGTAGCTTTGAGCTCTCTTAAACTGTTATTGAATTATGGAGGATGAAAGTAATGTGGACCGGTGGTAGAAAATCCTCACTAGCTCATGCCTTTATTTCATGGAGAGTGACATGTGGTCCAATTATAATATTGGGGACACAAGGACTCACAATTAGTCAAAAACAACATCCCTAGCTCAATCCTCATCCTCACCCTCAAAAACCTGTGTGGATTATTGTGAGGAAAGATATGGATTGTGTAGGATGTGCCCTCCACAACAAAACATTGCCCCTTACTTTACTAACATAATGAGAAATAATTGTTTAACTCAAAAAGGGGTAGACTTCAAAGGTCTTAAGTACTAAAAATGGCACATTCCATCTGTGACTTCTCCTCTTCTACAATGTTGCATATGTCTTTAGAACGGAACACTTTGATAAATATAACTCATTGTATTAGATCTCTAAAGGGATACACAGAAAAAGGAAGCAGGAACTTAAAGAGACACTCCAGGCACCAATATAAGTTTAATGCATTTGATAGGGTTTGACCTCTTTACTATACAGTATTTCTTGAATTCCCAAATTTTTATAGTTTTTGCACAAAACAAACACTTTTGTAGAATGCTCCACCAAAAGACCCCCTGCAAGGAAGACTTCAATATTAAATATATGCACACAGATCAGCCCCTAACAGTACTAAGTGAGCAGTTTTTAATAGACAACATGACTGTAGAGAGTCAGAAGGTCTACAAATAAACGGGTTGTGATAGCTTTATTATATGTCTTCCATGGTATTGTCTTCTAATGCACATTGCTTTGTAGTTGAAATCACTCATTACTATCAGAGGCAGAGAAGTGTACATACATTTGATATGTTTTTTTATAATCTTTTGCTGAAGTGAAGGGCATGGCTAATATGACAGGCATATGGTGCATTTGGGCATGCAAACAATACAGCATATTAACGTGGCCAAAATCTATCAACTGCATTAATGTTGTATGTGTGCCCAGAGTGTTCCTATACTTACATTTCAATTTCACTAGACTTGTATTTCTACGGCACTATGCTAAGAATAGGCGGGGGGGGGGGGGTAAGAAGCCACTAAACTATCGTTCTATCAATTTACAGTGGTGTAAAATATATTTTATAAGGAATAAAAGTGATAAATCTCATAATGGTACTATTATGTTTAATATTATGTATGATTTCTACCATTTCTAGTTTGTGGTTACTCTTCGGAGAAAAATCTGTGCACACTTTTTGGTCACTGATTATCATTTTTATTTGCTTTTAAAAACATTTTTGCACATCTATTTTGAACTAAATCCCAAGGGATACACTTATGAGATATATGAATGTCTTTAAAGGTCTTGCGAATTATATATTGCAGGGTTTGTATTGATATTATTTATGCACTTTTGTGCAAAGTCTGACAATGGTATAACCCAACCAATTTTGGAATTTATGAAGGATCCCCAACTGAACCTGTTTTAAACATTATTTAGTAAGTATAAAGATAAATAGAGACACCCACATGGGTATATGTTTATTTATGTTTTTTTCTGCACTTTTTAAAAGTAGGCTGTTACCTCTAGTTGACTACTCCACATAAAGAGGGCAATTGGGGGGCAGACAAGGAAAGCTAAATGTTGCAGTTCAGGAGGACTATCAGTTGCGGATCTCAACTCCTTAAAGTAAAACTATCATAATCTATTGTTATTGCAAATAGCATCTGTGTGTATTACTTTGTAATGATTACAAATACGTTAACAGTTAATTTCAGTGTATTTCATGTTATTCCTGAAGAAAATGCCATCCTTTAGTATCTTTGGACACACTTCATCCAACCCAAAACCATGCACATAATCAAGAATTAGAGGACATTTAAAAAATCTTTACATTGTGCACAAAAATGCATGGTTTCAGACTTTGAAAATGATGCATGGTCATAGTAGGTAAAATGTAATTCTGACCAAAGAGGTCTAAATATGGCATCAGCTACGGAGCAAACCAGGAAATAAATTACAAATAGATGTTAGCATTTGGATATTTGTTTAAAAAAAAAAAAAAAAAAACTAGGCAAAATTGCACGCAATGTTTTGTTTTAAGAAATAATAATAATGATGACAGTGTTCATTTTATTATATCAGTATAAGAGTATTGATATGGCTCAGATTCAATTAGTATGGAAGCCCAGAGAGGCCATGTATTTGTAATACTTTTTCCTGACTTATTATCTTGAGAAAACAAGTAGTTTTCTTGAAAAAAAGTTGTTTTCTCAAGATAAAAAGTCCAAAAAATTATAGAAATGCATGACCTCTCTGCGCTTCAAATTAGTTATCTTTAACTGACATTTTTTTCAAACATTTTATAGACAACCCACCTTTTCAAAGTAGCGCAAAAAATAGAACATTTGTAGCTAGACCCCTAATAATTAATTGATGCAACATAATTGGGAGAACCTTATTTGTTTCTTTTTTTTTCATATGTACATGTACAATATTTAATAGTTGCTGTCTATTTAAAGGGGCAGTAAGGTCACCATAATTACAACTCAACGTTTGAACTTTCAAGTTGTTTTTTTGTCGGTTGTTGTTTCAATAATTGGAAAGAAACTAGTTTATCCACCACTTTCACCTAGCTTTAGTGCATTGATGAACATTTTTTTTTTATCATTACTTTCATTAATCAATCTAATATTGCATTGTTTTAACAATTCATTATTTAAACAATCACATCGATGAGTTTAATCCTTTAGCAAAAGAAAAATATTCAATTCCGTTAACAAAAAATTTATTATTTTCCAAATCCAATGAAACTTTTATAGTATTTTTATATTCCCCTACTTCCAGTTAAACCCATCACTATATGTATATATATATATAAAGCTCACTGTAAACACACATTTCAACATTTTCAAACAGGTGACATAGCTGTAAAAAAATAAATAAAAGTTCTGTACCTTTACTTTTACCTAGAGGTTTGATGAAATGGTTCCATGAAGAAAGCATTTCCAAAGAGAAAAGAGGGGAAAAAAAAGATAAAAACATCCATGAATATATGTAAATGCAATAGTTTGTCATGGAGAAGCTAATGATGATGGTAGTGATGACGATTACAATGATGCATGGTCCAGGAATTGGTGCGTGATTGACCAATGGCGGACATGCAAAGGACACTAAGACACCCATGCTCTATCAAAAAGAACACTATCTGGGTAAGACAAGCAAAGCCAAAGCTAAATTGAACATCTTCAACATTTCGGAGACAGCTAAGGTGTGCTCTCAAAGAGAACCAATCAGCCATGCATCAATGAAAATTAATGAACTCTCCACCGGGTACAAAATGATAAACTGAGTGTCGTCTCAATCTAAATTGCAGGCACTTTTCTTTCTTGTTGACAATTTTCATCCCGTCCCTTCAGCAGTTTATTCCAATCTGAGCAATGCGCATTTTCTTTTTCAGTTAATTTTTTTTGTTGTTTTTTTTTTTAGAATCAGCTGCTTATTTCCAATTTAAATCAGTTATTATATTGCAGAAAAGGAAAAGGATACAAAGAGTGAACAGAAAAGAAAAAGAAAAAAAATCAAAAGATGTGGCTTAAGGTTTATGTGTCAGATTTGCAGTCCAAAAACAGCTTCAAAGCAATTGACCACCTTTGCAGTGAAGGGTTGAAGCAGTTTACAGAACATATAGGTAACAATGAAAAGTAGAGTGGAAAAGGAACAGAGCCCGTACCTTGGTCGCCCATCATCAGGTGCGCCAGACCTTAAAGGAAACAAGAGCAAAGTCAGCAATGTACAAGGGAGCAATGGGAAGATGTTGCCACAGTGACAAAAATGGTTTGTGACATTTTCTTCCTGCATGGCATCTCTATCATGAAATCAAAAAACATTTTTTACTAGATTCCCTGATGGACAGGGACAGAAATGTATGGATTTGAAATTGTAAACATTGGATGCCCCTACAGTTTTGAATCAAAGTGATAAAATAAAATAATAATAATAGAAAACGAATATAAAAATATTTGGAATCTAACATAACTACTTATACCTTTTGCCTTTGGTGCGTGTTGGTCTGATTACATCGGCACTTTGTGACAATATATATTGTTTGTTTAAATAGTTCAGAAGAGCACAAGGTTTTCGGAATAAACTGAGAAATGGGCTGGGTCTGATCTTTTTCCCCTCATTGTAAATGAGTCTTTCATTAAAAAGAAATACCCTTCAACACTGAAATGACAATGCTCGAAGGGATCTCCAGGTAAGTTGAGGCCTATATCAATGCAAAGTATTATATGTAAAGAAAAAAAAAATATGTGAACTATGGCAAGCTTTCTTCCCAGGAATCTACTCTATAAAAGTCATTGGATGCAATTTGAGATATGGTATATAATAACCAATAAATAAAATACAGGGTGAGTCCAAATTCAGAAAC
The DNA here is from genome assembly GCF_036172605.1 of Pelobates fuscus. Taxonomy (NCBI): domain Eukaryota; kingdom Metazoa; phylum Chordata; class Amphibia; order Anura; family Pelobatidae; genus Pelobates; species Pelobates fuscus. The sequence goes on from NC_086318.1 coordinate 411,494,106, forward strand.
CACTGAAATATCTATCGGATACTTCATGTTCTTGAATTCAAAATGGCAGCTTGTGAAACAGGTAACATACATTATGGGTGTACCCACTGGTCTTTATGAAGACAAGAATTACATAACATTAAATATTTTGAAAGTGTTTTTATTTTTTTTTACTTTTCAATTACCTCATAAATGACCAAATAAACCTCTAGAACCCTGATGGCTATTCTAGGCACTCCATATATTTCTGAATTATATTTCACAAGATTCCATGATTCTAAGCTTGTGAGTACCATGGGAAATGTATCCCAGAAACATCTATGGTAAGGTTAGTCATCCCTGCCCTATAAGCTATGAATAGAAGTAATTGTTTTGAGCTACTACACAACATAAACCAATAGCTTGAAGCGGTGATAACTGTACTGGTAATTCTCGGCTGCATTTGGAGAAAATAAACTTCAGTTTGCTTAGTGCCTGAGGTCACAGCTGAAGTATATGCTAGCAATTGCTGCAATCTGAGATTTAAAGACTTCTACATAGTTGGAATGCGAAGCAATAACTAAAGTAATGACACAAAATGTATGAAAAAGGTTTAAGTAGGAGAGTAGATGGAATATGGGATTAAATTGTCATAGATAATCGAGGGTTCTTATATATGGAGGGTTGATTGATTTGTTTTACTTTTTATTTTAATCCATACATAGGGGAATTTGATATTTTAAAATTTTATAATTTTTTCTTTTAGATTAAAACTATTTAACACGCTAGAATGCTATATTATCCCAGGAGATTAATGAATAATCGTGCTTCATTGTCATTTCTGGGGGTGTTTTTATAAATAAAGCTAGACTGGTATATGTGTAAAATGTTTAATTAACATTGCATAATATAATTCAACAAATTTGGCAGTGTCATGTTGTATCAAGTATTATGAACTTAAATTAATTTACAACATATATAAAAAACTAACTTACGTTCTACAGACTGTTTTTGTTGTGTTATAATTGATTGATGAGCATAAGTCACACAGTTTAAATTTAGATCAATACCTGTGTAATGGTAACATATCTCCAGTAGATTAGCTATACTGTAATAAAGTATTCTATGTGATATATTAACCTTTGTTTTTACTAGAATGTGTTTTAATTAGATTGCATGACATTTTATTTAACTATTTCATGCTACATCTATTTAACACTTCAACCTCCAATACAATTTGATTGATTTTTGTATCATTAATATGCTGTATTTTTTATTTTTTTTTGCATGCTGAAATCTTTAAAGATTTTGCACCAATTTATTTTTCTCAGAAGGTTGCACATAAACAAGCCTCCTTAGCCATGTACCTCACCCCCCCAAAAATAATACGTCCTTATCAAATGCACGCAACTCAGTCCAGTGGCTTCCAAACTAGTTCTCAAGGCACGCCTACCAGTCCAGGCTTTATGGATACCCATTTGTGTCTACGGTGCTTTTAGAGAACCTCGACACAACTGGGTAGTCCATAAATCCTGGGCTGGTAGGCATGCCTTGAGGACTGGCTTGGAAGCCAATGGCTCAGTCAGTGACAGCACTAAAAGCTGAATAACAAACAGCTCATTCATTGCAGTTAGGGGCGCAGATGGGTGCATACATTTGATATTGAAGTCTTTTTGGCATGAGGAAGTGCGACCATATTGAGGCGAAAGCTAAGATATGCATTAACGTTGTTTTGGGCTCATAGTGTCCCATCAAACTGCAAATGTTTGGTGGTATTATCTGTGACAGAGGCATTCATTTTAAATGTCTTGGTTTATAGGTTTATACACTACGCAGCACTGAGGTTTTCTGCATTTACATGTTTGTAAGATGTAAACAAAAAATCATAGCAACATTTTTTCTTTCACTTCTGTGTCTAGATTTTGCAAGTCAGTTATCAACTTGCCATAGCTTTTAGTTTATTGAATAGATCAAAGAAGATTAAGCACTGTCCCTTACAAATACACAGAGAACCTTATATAAGTCCCTAGAGCACCATAGAGCTAATCTCTTTAAAGGCATGGGGATAAATTCATTAAACTTAGTGGTAGGGAGCCTAAGAATCAGGCAGCAATACTCAGTCTAAAACAGGTGTTTAGGAAAATAATGTCTCTAAGAGGCCTGAGATGAAGAAGTTTTTTTTTTTATCTTAGCTATAGTATTTTGATGTAAATGTTTCAGATCAGTTGACCTTAAAACATAAAATACCTTCCAAAGCATTTAGAGTCAGGTATTTCGTACTGACAATGCAAATGTTGTACAATTCATAATATTCTATTCACAAGTTAATGATACGTAATATCTACCAGGAGGTAGAAATATTGGCTGTTATATACCCACAGAAAGCATGGGTTTACCCATATCTAAATGTTATGGTCCTATGACACTATCAAGTGCAGTGGTGGCTGTATCTATCTGGCCTTCACACACGTTAAATATTGTATAGTAAAGGCTATTTAATGACCAAAAATTATGAATCTTTTTTTAGGAAAAAGAAAATACTTAATATATTAATTGTGATGCTAATTTAGTATTATTATTATTTTTTGCTCAAAGTTTTTATAAGTGATGAATTGCTTTTATGATAATGTGCCCTGCTAGTTTTTATTGCAGTGACCATCATGTTATACAGGCTTTTGTAAGCATTTCAGAAATCATGAAAAAAAAATCAATGGATAACTGGAAAGATCTATGGACTAATTTGCTGAACACTGCATTATAGTAAATCGAAAACCTATTCAAAATGTTTTAAAAAAAAATCCCAAGCATTTGATCTTTAATCTAATCTAGTTACTGAGGTCTCTATACTGAACAATTCTGTATAAGTTTTATGATTAAACCAAAAATGGTTGAGTAAATGTAAATGCAGTTAATCCATTTAAAACTACACTGTTTATCGATTCAGTTTTGTTTTGCACTTAATACCATAATAATAATTAATAATAATTAGAAGAATATGTATTTAACTGGCATATTGCTTTTCTCATAGTATATTAACTCCTACATGTTTTGAGTTTTGAGCCCCTTAATCACTGGTAGATATTGTAATATACAGCTTAACTTTATGATAAATAAAATGTATTTTCTTTTTTTTTACTGAAAAAAAATAGTCCAGGGTCTCAGAGTTCAAGTGCTGGCAAGGTACAAAACATTTGCACTATATTTATTTCAGATAAACTAACTCACCTTCACAAACATTTTCTTTTTACAATATTTATATGTGTATGTGTGTGTGCCTATGTCTATGCATTGAATATTTAAGATAATTGTTTACATTTTACACTCCTTTATACCTAAATCTGCTATAGCTATGCTTATGTCAAAGCACAAAACAAATAAAATAACATTAAAGAGATTGTAAAAATCTAATTAGGAAAACAAAATATACTGAACTAAAATGCTTTAGATAGTAAAAATAAATCAAACTTCATATTGACATATTTAATAATGTAGTATTTGTTTCCTTTCCTTAAATACATACAACTGATATATTACTTCATAATTACTAGTTATCAGAGATGGCAAAATCGTAACAACTAAACTAGTGTCAGACATAATGCTCCATTGAGATACAATCATAGTGCATCAATGTCAACTCCAACAGTGGTGGTTTTCTGGAGATAGTGAGACATGGAGTCCTAAAGAAGCTTGTTTGACACATAAAGATGAATTCAAAAAATAGCTAATTTTGATGAGTTTACAATCAAGTTAAAAAACTCAGGCTACAATAGCATTTAAATGTGAAAAAGATCTCCAGGCTTCCTGAGTTTGTCTTAATTTTCTGACTCATCATTTGTCACTTTCCCACCACTTGCTGTTAAGTTAGTAAACGTCACAGTTTGGCCACCTCTGATTCAGAAGTTATCAAAATGTATTATTCTTTAACAGTGCTAATATTATTATATTATAATGTGTGTGTGGTATTAGCGTTATCTAGTAATAGAATGTAAAGAGATTCAGTCATGCATAACAGTCCTGTTTAAATCTGCAAATAATTACCTTTATACATTGCGCAAGCCAACTTGCTAGCCAGCACATGGATTTGGGAATGTACAAAAAAAATAAAATACCCAACATCAAGTTCTATAAGATGCCTCAATAGTTATTAACTTGAAGGTTCTACGTGCACCAAGGCCTCATGCAGCTTTTTCTTTGATCTAAATTCCGTTTCAAGTTCTCCTGGCATCAGATGTTGGATTAATACTTTAGGTTTACGTATTGGCCAATTAACTCTTTTGGTAGCCATTTGGCTAACATACTGCATGGAGGAAAATTATTTGCAGATTTAAACTTTAATACAAGTTTCTTTTAAAAATGAAATGCATGTCTGTCATTAATAAAAAAAATTTCCTTTAAAGTTGTATTATTAATTATCTACACCTACATGTGTGGCTTCTACAGCATTGCTCTAGAGCAGGCATAGGCAACCTTTGGCACCCCAGATGTTTTGGACTACACCTCCCATGATGCTTTGCCAGCTTTATGAGTGTAAGAGCATTATGGGGGATGTAGTCCACAACATCTGGAGTGCCGAAGGTTGCCTATCCCTGCTCTAGAGTATAGGCAACCTTCGGCACTCCAGATGTTTTGGACTACACCTCCCATGATGCTTTGCCAGCATTATGGGTGCAAGAGCATTAAGGGGGATGTAGTCCACAACATCTGGAATGCTGAATGTTACCTATCCCTGCTAG